>NW_019524974.1:5637-6898 GCF_002814215.2 Seriola lalandi dorsalis | reverse complement strand
TAAATAGACATAAAAGTGCCAAAAATCGTCAAATTATACTATGGCAGAAAAATGCCAAAAAACGTCATAGTATACTATGGCAAAAAACGTCAAAAAAACATCATAGTATTTTAAGGCATAAAAGGTCATACAAACCTCATAGTATGGTCAGGCATGAGCTGAAATAATTTAAATAGACATAAAAGTGCCAAAAAAACGTCAAAGTATACTATGGCATAAAATGTCAAAAAAACGTCATGGTATATTAAGGCATAAAAGGTAATATGAATGTCATAGCATGGCAATGCATTAGACAAAATACTTTAATTAGGCAGAAAAATGCCAAAAAACGTCATAGTATACTATGGCAAAAACGTCAAAAAAACATCATAGTATTTTAAGGCATAAAAGGTCATACAAACCTCATAGTATGGTCACGCATGAGACAAAATGATATAATTACGCATAAAAGTGCCAAAAAACGTCAAAGTATAGTATGTCAGAAAAATGCCAAAAAACATCATAGTATACTATGGCATAAAATGTCAAAAAAAATTCATGGTCTATTAAGGCAGGATTTGAACCTACAACCTTTGTAGTGTGAAGCAACTGCTTTAACCACTTGACTATGGCATTAACTCTTCAACTCATGGTGTTCTAACTTATAAAACCATCATATTATCGTAAGGCATAAAAAATGTCATAGTATATTAAGGCATGAAAGGTAATATGAACGTCAGAGCATGGCATTGCATGAGACGAAATAATATAAATAGACATAAAAGTGCCAAAAAACGTCAAAGTATACTATGGCAGAAAAATGCCAAAAAACGTCATAGTATACTATGGCAAAAAACATCAAAAAAACATCATAGTATTTTAAGGCATAAAAGGTCATAAAAACCTCATAGTATGGTCAGGCATGAGACGAAATAATATAAATAGACATAAAAGTGCCAAAAAACGTCAAAGTATACTATGGCAGAAAAATGCCAAAAAACGTCATAGTATACTATGGCAAGAAACATCAAAAAAACATCATAGTATTTTATGGCATAAAAGGTCATACAAACCTCATAGTATGATCACGCATGAGACAAAATGATATAATTACACATAAAAGTGCCAAAAAACGTCAAAGTATAGTTCGTCAGAAAAATGCCAAAAAACGTCATAGTATACTATGGCATAAAATGTCAAAAAAACATCATAGTATTTTAAGGCATAAAAGGTAATATGAATGTCATAGCATGGCAATGCATTAGACAAAATACTTTAATTA
>NW_019524974.1:4388-5617 GCF_002814215.2 Seriola lalandi dorsalis | reverse complement strand
AAACATCAAAAAAACATCATAGTATTTTATGGCATAAAAGGTCATACAAACCTCATAGTATGATCAGGCATGAGCCGAAATAATTTAAATAGACATAAAAGTGCCAAAAAACGTCAAAGTATACTATGGCAGAAAAATGCCAAAAAACGTCATAGTATACTATGGCAAAAAACGTCAAAAAAACATCATAGTATTTTAAGGCATAAAAGGTCATACAAACCTCATAGTATGGTCAGGCATGAGCCGAAATAATTTAAATAGACATAAAAGTGCCAAAAAACGTCAAAGTATACTATGGCAGAAAAATGCCAAAAAACGTCATAGTATACTATGGCATAAAATGTCAAAAAAACGTCATGGTATATTAAGGCATAAAGGGTAATATGAATGTCATAGCATGGCAATCCATTAGACAAAATACTTTAATTAGGCAGAAAAATGCCAAAAAACGTCATAGTATACTATGGCAAAAACGTCAAAAAAACATCATAGTATTTTAAGGCATAAAAGGTCATAAAAACCTCATAGTATGGTCAGGCATGAGACAAAATGATATAAATAGACATAAAAGTGCCAAAAAACGTCAAAGTATACTATGGCAGAAAAATGCCAAAAAACATCATGGTATATTAAGGCATAAAAGGTAATATGAACGTCATAGTATGGTCAGGCATGAGAAGAAATAATATAAATAGACATACAGGTGCCAAAAAACGTCAAAGTATACTATGGCAGAAAAATGCCAAAAAATTTCATAGTATACTATGGCATGAAATGTCAAAAAAACGTCAGGGTATATTAAGGCATAAAAGGTAATATGAACATCATAGCATGGCATTGCATTACACAAAATACTATAATTAGACATAAAAGTGCCAAAAAACGTCAAACTATACTATGGCAGAAAAATGCCAAAAAAACGTCATAGTATACTATGGCAGAAAAATGCCAAAAAACGTCATAGTATACTATGGCAAAAAATGTCAAAAAAATATCATAGTATTTTAAAGCATAAAAGGTCATAAAAACCTCATAGTATGGTCATGCATGAGACGAAATAATATAAATAGACATAAAAGTGCCAAAAAACGTCAAGGTATACTATGGCAGAAAAATGCCAAAAAACGTCATAGTATACTATGGCATAAAATGTAAAAAAAACGTCATGGTATATTAAGGCATAAAAGGTAATATGAACGTCATAGCATGGCAATGCATTAGACAAAATA
>NW_019524974.1:2679-4368 GCF_002814215.2 Seriola lalandi dorsalis | reverse complement strand
CAAAAAACGTCAAAGTATACTATGGCAGAAAAATGCCAAAAAACGTCATAGTATACTATGGCAAAAAACATCATAGTATTTTATGGCATAAAAGGTCATAAAAACCTCATAGTATGGTCAGGCATGAGCCGAAATAATTTAAATAGACATAAAAGTGCTAAAAAACGTCAAAGTATACTATGGCAGAAAAATGCCAAAAAACGTCAAAAAGACATCATAGTATTTTAAGGCATAAAAGGTCATAAAAACCTCATAATATGGTCAGGCATGAGACGAAATAATCTAAATAGACATAAAAGTGCCAAAAAACGTCAAATTATACTATGGCAGAAAAATGCCAAAAAACGTAATAGTATACTATGGCAAAAAACATCAAAAAAACATCATAGTATTTTAAGGCATAAATGGTAATAAAAACCTCATAATATGGTCAGGCATGAGACGAAATAATCTAAATAGACATAAAAGTGCCAAAAAACGTCAAATTATACTATGGCAGAAAAATGCCAAAAAACATCATAGTATTTTAAGGCATAAATGGTAATAAAAACCTCATAGTATGGTCAGGCATGAGCCAAAATAATTTAAATAGACATAAAAGTGCCAAAAAACGTCAAAGTATACTATGGCAGAAAAATGCCAAAAAACCACATAGTATACTATGGCATAAAATGTCAAAAAAGCGTCATGGTATATTAAGGCATAAAAGGTAATATGAATGTCATAGCCTGGCAATGCATTAGACAAAATACTTTAATTAGGCATAAAAGTGCCAAAAAACGTCAAAGTATACTATGTCAGAAAAATGCCAAAAAACGTCATAGTATACTATGGCATAAAATGTCAAAAAAAAATTCATGGTCTATTAAGGCAGGATTTGAACCTACAACCTTTGTAATGTGAAGCAACTGCTTTAACCACTTGACTATGGCATTAACTCTTCAACTCATGGTGTTCTAAGCTGTAAAACCATCATATTATCGTAAGGCATAAAAATGCCAAAAAACGTCATAGTATACTATGGCTTAAAATGTCAAAAAAACGTCATGGTATATTAAGGCATAAAAGGTAATATGAATGTCATAGCATGGCAATGCATTAGACAAAATACTTTAATTAGGCATAAAAATGCCAAAAAATGTCATAGTATACTATGGCAGAAAAATGCCAAAAAACGTCATAGTATACTATGGCAAAAAACGTCAAAAAAACATCATAGTATTTTAAGGCATAAAAGGTCATACAAACCTCATAGTATGGTCAGGAATGAGCCGAAATAATTTAAATAGACATAAAAGTGCCAAAAAACGTCAAAGTATACTATTGCAGAAAAATGCCAAAAAACGTCATAGTATACTATGGCATAAAATGTCAAAAAAAAAATACATGGTATATTAAGGCAGGATTTGAACCTACAATCTTTGTAGTGTGAAGCAACTGCTTTAACCACTTAACTATGGCATCAGCTCTTCAACTCAAGGTGTTCTAAGTTATAAAACCATCATATTATCGTAAGGCATAAAAAATGTCATAGTATATTAAGGCATGAAAGGTAATATGAACGTCATAGCATGGCATTGCATGAGACGAAATAATATAAATAGACATAAAAGTGTCAAAAAACGTCAAAGTATACTATGGCAGAAAAATGCCAAAAAACGTCATAGTATACTATGGCAAAAAACATCA
>NW_019524974.1:0-1779 GCF_002814215.2 Seriola lalandi dorsalis | reverse complement strand
TCAAAGTATACTATTGCAGAAAAATGCCAAAAAACGTCATAGTATACTATGGCATAAAATGTCAAAAAAAAAATACATGGTATATTAAGGCAGGATTTGAACCTACAATCTTTGTAGTGTGAAGCAACTGCTTTAACCACTTAACTATGGCATCAGCTCTTCAACTCATGGTGTTCTAAATTATAAAACCATCATATTATCGTAAGGCTTAAAAAATGTCATAGTATATTAAGGCATGAAAGGTAATATGAACGTCATAGCATGGCATTGCATGAGACGAAATAATATAAATAGACATAAAAGTGTCAAAAAACGTCAAAGTATACTATGGCAGAAAAATGCCAAAAAACGTCATAGTATACTATGGCAAAAAACATCATAGTATTTTATGGCATAAAAGGTCATAAAAACCTCATAGTATGGTCAGGCATGAGCCGAAATAATTTAAATAGACATAAAAGTGCTAAAAAACATCAAAGTATACTATGGCAGAAAAATGCCAAAAAACGTCATAGTATACTATGGCAAAAAACATCAAAAAAACATCATAGTATTTTATGGCATAAAAGGTCATAAAAACCTCATAGTATAGTCAGGCATGAGCCGAAATAATTTAAATAGACATAAAAGTGCCAAAAAACGTCAAAGTATACTATGGCAGAAAAATGCCAAAAAACATCATAGTATACTATGGCATAAAATGGCAAAAAAACGTCATGGTATATTAAGGCATAAAAGGCAATATGAATGTCATAGCATGGCAATGTATTAGACAAAATACTTTAATTACGCATAAAAATGCCAAAAAATGTCATAGTATACTATGGCAGAAAAATGCCAAAAAACGTCATAGTATACTATGGCAAAAAACGTCAAAAAAACATCATAGTATTTTAAGGCATAAAAGGTAATATGAATGTCATAGCATGGCAATGCATTAGACAAAATACTTTAATTAGGAATAAAAATGCCAAAAAATGTCATAGTATACTATGGCAGAAAAATGCCAAAAAACGTCATAGTATACTATGGCAAAAAACATCAAAAAAACATCATAGTATACTATGGCAGAAAAATGCCAAAAAACGTCATAGTATACTATGGCAAAAAACATCAAAAAAACATCATAGTATACTATGGCAGAAAAATGCCAAAAAACGTCATAGTATACTATGGCAAAAAACATCAAAAAAACATCATAGTATTTTAAGGCATAAATGGTCATAAAAACCTCATAGTATGGTCAGGCATGAGCCAAAATAATTTAAATAGACATAAAAGTGCCAAAAAACGTCAAAGTATACTATGGCAGAAAAATGCCAAAAAACGTCATAGTATACTATGGCAGAAAAATGCCAAAAAACGTCATAGTATACTATGGCAAAAAACGTCAAAAAAACATCATAGTATTTTAAGGCATAAAAGGTCATATGAATGTCATAGTATGGTAATGCATTAGACAAAATACTTTAATTAGGCAGAAAAATGCCAAAAAACGTCATAGTATACTATGGCAAAAAACGTAAAAAAAACATCATAGTATTTTAAGGCATAAAAGGTCATACAAACCTTATAGTATGGTCAGGCATGAGCCGAAATAATTTAAATAGACATAAAAGTGCCAAAAAACGTCAAAGTATACTATTGCAGAAAAATGCCAAAAAACGTCATAGTATACTATGGCATAAAATGTCAAAAAAAAAATACATGGTATATTAAGGCAGGATTTGAACCTACAATCTTTGTAGTGTGAAGCAACTGCTTTAACCACTTAACTAT
>NW_019524973.1:449680-451940 GCF_002814215.2 Seriola lalandi dorsalis | reverse complement strand
CTTTGATGCCTGACCATACTATGACGTTTTTATGACCATTTATACCTTAATATACTATGATATTTTTTTTGACGTTTTATGCCATAGTATACTATGATGTTTTTTGGCATTTTTATGCCTAATTATATCGTTTCTTCTCATGACTTACTATACTATGACGTTTTTATGAACATTAATACCTTAAAACTGATTTGAGATGTCGTGTGGCATAGTGGTCTAAGCAGGCGCCCCATGTGTAGCGGCTACAGTCTTCGCTGCAGTTGGCCCCGGTTCAAATCCCGCATCGGACGGCCTTTCGCTGCATGTTATTCCCCCTGTCTCTCTCCACTATACTATGGCATTTTTATGCCTAATTATATTATTTCGTCTCATGCTTTGCTATTTCCTTTGATGCCTGACCATACTATGACGTTTTTATGACCTTTTATGCCTTAATATACTATGATATTTTTTTGACGTTTTATGCCATAGTATACTATGACGTTTTTTGGCATTTTTCTGCCATACTATACTATGATGTTTTTTGGCTTTTTTCTGCCTAATTATATCGTTTCTTCTCATGACTTACCATACTATGACGTTTTTATGACCATTTATACCTTAATATACTATGATGTTTTTTTTACGTTTTATGCCATAGTATACTATGACGTTTTTTGGCATTTTTCTGCCATACTTTACTTTGACGTTTTTTGGCATTTTTATGCCTAATTATAATGTTTCGTCTCATGCCTTACCATACTATGACATATTTATGACCTTTTATGCCTTAATATACTATGATTTTTTTTTGACGTTTTTTGGCATTTTTCTGCCATACTTTCCTTTGACGTTTTGTGGTATTTTTCTGCCTTATTATAGTATCTCCTTTGATGCCTGAACATACTATGACGTTTTTATGACCATTTATACCTTAATATACTATGATATTTTTTTTGACATTTTATGCCATAGTATAATATTACGTTTTTTAGCATTTTTCTGCCTAATTATATCGTTTCTTCTCATGACTTACCATACTATGACGTTTTTATGACCATTTATACCTTAATATACTATGATGTTTTTTGGCATTTTTTTAGCATTTTTCTAATGTACTATAATATGTCGTTTTTTGGCATTTTTATGCCTAATTATATTATTTCGTCTCATGCTTTGCCATACTATGACGTTTTTATGACCATTTATACCTTAATATACTATGATATTTTTTTTGACATTTTATGCCATAGTATACTATGACGTTTTTTAGCATTTTTCTGCCATACTATACTATGATGTTTTTTGGCATTTTTATGCCTAATTATATCGTTTCTTCTCATGACTTACTATACTATGACGTTTTTATGACCATTTATACCTTAATACATGATTTGAGATGTCGTGTGGCATAATGGTCTAAGCAGGCGCCCCATGTGTAGAGGGTACAGCCTTCGCTGCAGTTGGCCCCGGTTCAAATCCCGCATCGGACGGCCTTTCGCTGCATGTTATTCCCCCTGTCTCTCATTATACTATGGCATTTTTATGCCTAATTATATTATTTCGTCTCATGCTTTGCCATACTATGACGTTTTTATGACTTTTTATACCTTAATATACTATGATGTTTTTTTGACATTTTATGCCATAGTATACTATGACGTTTTTTAGCATTTTTCTACTGTACTATAATATGACGTTTTTTGGCATTTTTATGCCTAATTATATTATTTCGTCTCATGCTTTGCCATACTATGACGTTTTTATGACCTTTTATGCCTAAATATACTATGATTTGTTTTTGGCATTTTTCTGCCTTACTCTACTATTTCCTTTGATGCCTGACCATACTATGACGTTTTTATGACCTTTTATGCCTTAATATAGTATGTAATTTTTTTGACGTTTTATGCCATAGTATACTATGACGTTTTTTAGCATTTTTCTGGCATACTATACTATGATGTTTTTTGGCATTTTTATGCCTAATTATATCGTTTCTTCTCATGACTTACCATACTATGACGTTTTTATGACCATTTATACCTTAATATACTATGATTTTTTTTTGACGTTTTACGCCATAGTATACTATGACGTTTTTTGGCATTTTTCTGCCATACTTTACTTTGACGTTTTTTGGCATTTTTCTGCCTTACTATACTATTTCCTTTGATGCCTGACCATACTATGACGTTTTTATGACCTTTTATACCTTAATATAGTATGTAATTTTTTTGACGTTTTATGCCATAGTATACTATGACGTTTTTTAGCATTT
>NW_019524973.1:448407-449660 GCF_002814215.2 Seriola lalandi dorsalis | reverse complement strand
GTAGTGGTCTAAGCAGGCGCCCCATGTGTAGAGGCTACAGTCCTCGCTGCAGTTGGCCCCGGTTCAAATCCCGCATCGGATGGCCTTTCGCTGCATGTCATTCCCCCTGTCTCTCTCCACTATACTATGGCATTTTTATGCCTAATTATATTATTTCATCTCATGCTTTGCCATACTATGACGTTTTTATGACCTTTTATACCTTAATATACTATGATGTTTTTTTGACGTTTTATGCCATAGTATACTATGACGTTTTTTTAGCATTTTTCTGCCATACTATACTATGACGTTTTTTAGGCATTTTTCTGCCTTACTATAGTATGTAATTTTTTCAACTTATTTTGCCGTACTATACTATGACCAATTTAATACCGTAATATACTATGAAGTTTTTTCAACTTTTTATGTCTTAGTATACTATGATGTTTTTTGACATTTTTTCGCCTTACTATACTATGGCGTTTTTTATGCCTTACTGAACTGTGACGTTTTTATGCCTTACTATACTATGATGTTTCTATGCCTTACTATACTATGACCTTTTTTATGTCTTAGCATACTATGACGTTCTTATGACATTTCTATGCCTTACTATATAACATTTTTCAATGCCTCATTATACTGTTACATTTTTATGCCTAACTATACTATGACAATTTTATGTCTTACTATACTATGATGTTTTTGTGACTCACTATACTATGACATTTTTTGACTTATTGTACTATGATGGTTTTTATGCCTTTTTATATCATGACGTTTTTTTTGCCTTACTATACTATGACTTTTTTAAGCCCTACTATACTGACATAACCCAGTTCGTAGGCCACGAAAAATTAGGGAATGGACAAGACTGATGACAAGTGGTGACAATATTTATTATAAAAATGAATAAACTGAAAAGACAAATACAAATATGGAGTGTGTCAGTCAGTAATATCAGTGGTATGAATGTGCATGTGTGAATACAATCAATTCTAGGATGTTGTGAAGCAAAACAAAAATAAAATCCAAACAAAAAAAACATGCTGACGCTGTCAGGGATGAGTCCAGGTGAGAGGAAGGGTAGAGCAATTGGGGCATGCAGTCCAGATGCTCCAAATCTGGCTGCTGTGATCTCCTCCTTCTGTTTACCTTTGAGGACACAAAAGCACAAAACTGCCCATGACAGCTACACTTAGACAAACCCGTCTTTATGCCTTCCAATACTATGACTTTTTCATACTTTACTATATTATGATTTTTTTTTT
>NW_019524973.1:440227-448387 GCF_002814215.2 Seriola lalandi dorsalis | reverse complement strand
CTATGACGTTTTTTAGCATTTTTCTGCCATACTATACTATGATGTTTTTTGGCATTTTTATGCCTAATTATATTATTTCGTCTCATGCTTTGCCATACTATGACGTTTTTTGTCATTTTTCTGTCTTACTATACTATTTCCTTTGATGCCTGACCATACTATGACGTTTTTATGACCTTTTATGCCTTAATATAGTATGTAATTTTTTTGACGTTTTATGCCATAGTATATTATGACATTTTTTAGCATTTTTCTGCCATACTATACTATGATGTTTTTTGGCATATTTATGCCTAATTATATCGTTTCTTCTCATGACTTACCATACTATGACGTTTTTATGACCATTTATACCTTAATATACTATGATTTTTTTTTGACGTTTTATGCCATAGTATACTATGACGTTTTTTAGCATTTTTCTGCCATAGTATACTATGACATTTTTTGGCATTTTTATGCCTAATTATAATGTTTCGTCTCATGCCTTACCATACTATGACATATTTATGACCTTTTATGCCTTAATATACTATGATTTTTTTTTGACATTTTATGCCATAGTATACTATGACGTTTTTTAGCATTTTTCTGCCATAGTATACTATGACGTTTTTTGGCATTTTTCTGCCTAATTATAATGTTTCGTCTCATGCCTTACCATACTATGACATATTTATGACCTTTTATGCCTTAATATACTATGATTTTTTTTTGACATTTTATGCCATAGTATACTATGACGTTTTTTTGCATTTTTCTGCCATACTTTCCTTTGACGTTTTGTGGTATTTTTCTGCCTTATTATAGTATCTCCTTTGATGCCTGACCATACTATGACATTTTTATGACCATTTATACCTTAATATACTATGATATTTTTTTTGACGTTTTATGCCATAGTATACTACGATGTTTTTTGGCATTTTTATGCCTAATTATATCGTTTCTTCTCATGACTTACTATACTATGACGTTTTTATGAAGATTTATACCTTAATATATGATTTGAGGTGTCGTGTGGCGTAGTGGTCTAAGCAGGCGCCCCATGTGTAGAGGCTACAGTCCTCGCTGCAGTCGGCCCTGGTTCAAATCCCGCATCGGACGGCCTTTCGCTGCATGTCATTCCCCCTGTCTCTCTCCACTATACTATGGCATTTTTATGCCTAATTATATTATTTCGTCTCATGCTTTGCCATACTATGACGTTTTTATGACCTTTTATACCTTAATATACTATGATGTTTTTTTGATTTTTTATGTCTTACTATACTATTTCCTTTGATGCCTGACCATATTATGACGTTTTTATGACCTTTTATGCCTTAATATATTATGTAATTTTTTCGACGTTTTATGCCATAGTATACTATGACGTTTTTTAGCATTTTTCTGCCTTACTATACTATTTCCTTTGATGCCTGACGATACTATGATGTTTATATGAGTCTTCATGCCTTAATATACTATGAAGTTTTATGCCATAGTATACTGACGTTTTTTTAGCATTTTTATGCCTAATTATATTGTTTCGTCTCAAGCCTTACCATACTATGACGTTTTTATGACCATTTATACCTTAATATACTATGAATTTTTTTTTTGACATTTTATGCCATACTATAGTATGAAGTTTTATGGCATTTTTATGCCTAATTATACTATTTCCTTTAGTGCCTGACCATATTATGACGTTTTTTTGGCATTTTTATGCCTAATTATATTATTTCGTCTTATGCTTTGCAATACTATGACGTTTTTATGAGCTTTTATGTCTTAATATACTATGATTTTTTTTTGACATTTTATGCCATACTATACTATGAAGTTTTTTAGCATTTTTTTGCCTTTTTGCCTTACTATACTATGACTTTTTTAAGCCCTACTATACTGACATAACCCAGTTCGTAGGCCACGAAAAATTAGGGAATGGACAAGACTGATGACAAGTGGTGACAATATTTATTATAAAAATGAATAAACTGAAAAGACAAATACAAATATGGAGTGTGTCAGTCAGTAATATCAGTGGTATGAATGTGCATGTGTGAATACAATCAATTCTAGGATGTTGTGAAGCAAAACAAAAATAAAATCCAAACAAAAAAAACATGCTGACGCTGTCAGGGATGAGTCCAGGTGAGAGGAAGGGTAGAGCAATTGGGGCATGCAGTCCAGATGCTCCAAATCTGGCTGCTGTGATCTCCTCCTTCTGTTTACCTTTGAGGACACAAAAGCACAAAACTGCCCATGACAGCTACACTTAGACAAACCCGTCTTTATGCCTTCCAATACTATGACTTTTTCATACTTTACTATATTATGATTTTTTTTTTTATACCTTACTATACTATGACTTTTTATGCCTTTTTCCACTATTACTTTTTTATGCGTTACTATATTATGACATTTTTATGCCTTAATACACTTTCATAACCTTGCTCCTAGGCCACGACAAATTACGGAATGGACACAACTGATGACAGGCGGTGACAATATTTATTATAATAATTAATAATCAATAGTGAATTGTAAGATATTGTGAAGCAAACCGAAAACAAAATCCAAACAAAAGAAAACATGCAGATGCTGTCAGGGATGAGTCCAGGTGAGAGAAAGGTAGAGTGATAGGAGCGTGCAGCCCAGGTGCTCCAAATCTGGCTGCCGCGTTCACCTCCTTCCATTTACCTTAGAGGACACAAATCACAGTAACTGCCCACGACAACTACACTTAGGCAGACTCTTCACAATACTATGATGTTTTTATGCCTTACTATAGTGTGACTTTTTTTATGTCTTATGACTTTATGACTTATTATGACTTTTTATGCCTTACCATACTATGACTTTTTATGCCTTACTATTTTATGGCTTTTTAGGCCCTACAATACTATGACTTTTTTGTGCCCTACTATACCATGACTTTTTTATGACTTACTAATACTATATATATATATATATATATAATACTATACTATACTACTATACTATACTCTGTCAGGTCTTGCTGTTAGAGATGCCCACCCAACCTTTTCATACAAGGTGCAATGATAGTAGTATAACTGTCACCAGTTGGGTTTGCGAGTAGAGGCAGAGGTGTGTCTATAGATGAAATCACCATAATCCAGGACAGACAAGAACACAGCCTCAATTTTTCGTTTCCTGCTGACCATACAAAAATGATCTCTGTTTCTGATACAACCAGATTCCAAGATATTAATAGAAATTAGGCTATTTATCTGGTTTGACTACAATAACCATCTTGAAATAATGTGTACAGGTTGTATTAGCATGTGAAAAGCATCCTGGTGACCCTATTACAGTTTTTTTCAGTTGCTAAATCATTGAAACTGGCACTCATGGAGCAAAACCTCTGCTCACATCTCCAAAACTCTAAACACATTTAAACCTTTGCACCCAAATTGCAATTCAACACAACACTTTTTGCACTACACTGTACACAGTTCTCTATGTAAAACACAGGAATCCGACAAAGTCATTTGTTTGCCATTTCAAAACACTGCTATTCAAAATGCTACACCTGTGGACCTGTTGGCCAATACACAGGCCACCTGGCCAAACACATAACTGCTTAATTATTGACTCATCAATCAAGATGTAAGCACTATAAAAAGCTAAATTTTTACAACAACAATGGAAGCAGCAGTAAGAGGAAGAGGTGGAGGGAGGGTGAGAATGAGAGGTAGGGGTAGAGCTGGAGGACAAGGACAAGGACAAAGCAGGGCACAGCTTTCAGATGAAATCTGGGCAACATTAGCTGACCATGTTATCAACCATGGGTTGACAATGAGAGAGGCTGGACAAAGGGACCCTCCAACATGAGCTGATTTACCGTAGCCTCTATCATCCGGACATTTAGACTTGAGCACAGGTATGTAACCAGAATACCATTCACTCTGCATAATTCAGTATTCCACCAATCATACTGTGTCCATCACTTTTTGGTCACATTGCTCACAAAGCCATTGTAAATGGTGTCCTCCACTGCCATGCCAACATTGGTTGATACAACACAGACCACATTCTCACATTTTTGGACAGACTGTTCAACACTGTGATACCGGCGGACCACATGGACGACACAGAGCAGCATAGATATGTGACCTTATGGGACAGTGTTAGCTTCCATCGCAGAGCCCTGATCTAAAATGGGTTTGTTGATTACCCAAAATTTCTTGTTCAATACCTTCCACCCTACTCTCCATTTCTCAGTCCAGCTGAGTTTTTCTCTGCACGGTGGAGGAAGGTGTATGACCATTAGCCCTATGTGCACACGGCTCTTCAACAGGCAATGAAAGAGGCATGTGATGACACTGATGTGGGTGCTGTCCAGGACTGGATGATTCTTCCCTCATTGATCTTGATGAGGTGCTGTGGGCAGACCCAGTGAGGCAGCAAGATGACGCCTAAATATTTTCTTTTCTTTTGTCTTGTAATTTATTTCCCCTCAAATTTTAATTTTCTGTTGGCTGTATTTGATAGAACTTTTTTGGTTCCTACAACAGTAATGTAAGATGTACTGTGCATTTGATTGATTGACTGACTGATTGATTTGATTTGTTGTTGTTTTGTTTCAACAGTATTTGTGTTTCTGCATATATTCAAACTTGAACAAATTCTCTCAGCAGAATTCTCTTCCCTCAGAACTATGATGACAAGACCACCAAAGATGAAAGTGGTTTGGATTGAAAACAACAGTGTGTAGTTGGTTGGACAAGAATCTGGTAATATTAATGTAGTGTTTGCCATTTGGTGCAAAAGTTTGATTTTGACAATTCTAACAATTATTTTCATTATCAATTTATCTGCTCATTATTTTCTTAGTGTAATTAATCAACTACATATAAAATGTCAGAAAATAAGTCACAGTTTCTAGATGCAACTTTTTCAAACATCTTGTTTTGTCTGACCAACAGTCTAAAGACTTTCACTTTACAATGATATGGAACAGAAAATCTGCAAATCCCCACAAACATGTTTGTCATTTTTGTTTACTAAATTACTAAAACAATGATCGATTATGAAAATAGTTAATTTTTCTGTTGATCAAGTAATTAATTAACTAATTGTTTCAGCTCTGATTTGATCAGTAAACAGCAAATTCAACCCCGCTCTGAAGCCTGCATCTGGTGTGAATCTGCTTCTGAGGGAAACTACATAAAACATTACTACATTTTTTATCTCTCACTTTCTCACACTGCCCCAAGCGGAAGCTGTTTTTGTTTGTTTTTCACTTTAAATGGCATTTAATAAGGCATACTTTCATCTCCTGTCCTCTTAAGGCGGTTTATTAAACAATTATAATAATGTATGTTATTTTCTCTCTAAGATGGGACAGGCATATTTTCAATATAAAAACTGCTGTGGGCGAGACAAACAAGTAGGTGTAGGATTGGAAAAAGTGCAGTGTTTATCATTTTTCTTTGGCTACCACGAGTGATTTACAACTGAAATTAAACCATGACATGATTGACATAATATATGACCTGAAATAATATATGATCTAGCAAATCAGAATTAAGTGTTTTTTGTGGCCATGATAGAATTAATTCAAACATGCTCTTATTCATAGGCTTTGTACTTTTAACAGTAAATATTTTTATATGAGTCTACTTTTAAAGTAATATATCCCTCTTTTAACTGACAGAGTTTTCATCAACTGAGTGACCCTGAGTAGGCCCCTGCTGGTTTCTCATCAAAGCAGAGTAACATTTAGCTCCCCAATTGTGACCTTCGCTTGAATATCTTGTTTGTCTTTATTATTTGTGTCTCTCCACAGTGCTTTCCCTCCAGACTGACTGCATCTCAGCACAGCCAGCCCTGCTACCATGTGGGACTGCTGGCTGGAGAGAAGAATGGAAGAATGGAGGCAGTATGATAGAAGGACAGCTGCAGTGGTCCCCTCCCAGCTGTAGGGAGTGTTAACCAGTGAACTGCTCTGGGCTCGGTTCACTACTGCCTCAGGGACAGACTGTTGAACTCGTGCTGTTAGTCGCATGAACAGAAAAAAAAAAGAAGAAAAAAAATTCTCTGCTGCCTTTTCCCCAAGAATAGCTATCTTCAAAGTCAATCTGTGTGGTCACTTACATATACTGAATGAAAATATCTAAGAAAAGTGATCAAGATTTCCATTATCCAATATCAATATATAGTTTTAATCTAAAATCAATATGGTAAATTCTACACAAAAACGTATTTACCATTCCAAATATAAAACGATACATGTGGCAACTAACGACTATTTCATCATCAATTCATCTGCTGATTATTTGTCAATTTATTGTCACATCTATAAAACATCAGAAAACAGTGATAGATGCTCATCACAACCTTCCAAGGCGACATCTTCAAATGTTGTTTTATGGGATCAATTATCCAAAACACAAAGAAATTCAATTTACAGTAATATAAATGAAAATATGAGCAAGAAATTCTCATGCTGGAGAAGCTAAAACTTAGAAAATGATTGGAGTTTTAAAATAAAAATAAAATAAAAGTTACTAATTAATTACTGACGTTTTACTTACTATGAATACACTAATGATTTCAGTTTTAGTTAAAATGGAATATTGTTTCTTCAGCACCAGGCTATAAAAACTGACAACATGTCAAAACATACAAGTATCTAATATGAAGCTTTAGCCTTCACAATGGATCAAATGAAACTCCAACACACATATGGTTGAAAATCTGCTATATGCTTTTAAAAATATTCCTTCGCATAACAGGATTGTCTCTAAAAATAACACAATTAGAACCTCGCTAATACTGGTTGATGTGAGTATTGATATTTGTGTTTTACAAAATTCCAATAATGATATATGGCTGATGTTAATTTTATATATTCTATATTTATATACATATATAAATAATACACACTAACAGTTTTGACAAAGATCCTTTAAATCTTTTTTTTGAGACAAGTGTGTCTAAGACATGGACTGACTGGGACATTTTACAGTTGGGAAAAAGGGTGTCAGCTCTTTGCATTGGACAAACTATGCAACAATGTCACCATATTTCTAGATTAACTCAAACATATCTTTGGTATTTATCATCTGATAAACACAGAGACGGATGGATCTTTAATAAGCTAATCTTGGTCTATCTCAAATCACAATTTGGCCATATAGTCACAGTACAATTCCACCACAAGTCAATATATTATAATATATTATTGTCCAACCCTTTCTTGAAATCAGAATATTTCTGTTTGGTATTTCATCAGACGGCACCACGGTGCTACTGGATAAAAAAAACAACAACATAGTACTGCTTCATGGAGTCCTGTTTTCAGTATCAGACCAACTCCAATGTTTAATCCATAAATGTGTTTTCTCCTAACTGCAGTGCACCTGAGCATGCAGCTAATAAAAGCGGGTTGCTGTTTAACTCACAGTCCTGTCATGCCATCAGCAGATCTTGCCTGAGGCGTAACGTAAGGTAGAAGAAGTATGGCAGCATTAATGACTGAAAAAGACGAAAAGGAAACAATGGGGATCTATGAGCACATATGCGATGAGAGGACCCTACATAGAGTGTAACACAACTGAGTGAGTCAGTCGTCACTGATAGTGTAAGATTAATCTGAGGGTTAATAAATGTAAACAGATTCTATTTTCAACCAGGGACTCTAGAGAGCCTCTGCTTCAGGAGGCAAACTATCAAATTCAGTTAAACTGCATAATTCCCATTCTACATTAAGATACCGGGTTATTTCTCAGCATGCTATAGAAATGTTCAACAGTGGGGCTTGCTTCATGAGAATTCACTTTAATTGCACTCTAATTTAGTTAAGTTAATAAACAAATAGAAGCCTTAGGGGACACAATAGTATAGCTTCATGGGGGAATGTAATTTATAAAGATCACAATCCTTTGGCCTAGATTAGCTTCACAGCCTGTTCACCCATTATTGGAGCACCCAGAGGTCAACAGCCGAGACCCAGAGGGCCACTTTGCTGAAGGCCTAATAAACGCAACAACTGTTCTCTGAAGATCAAGATGTTGTTCAGCTCCCTCTGCTCTGTGGCATCAATCTTCATTACTATGATTACTGTGAATCATTCTGTTTGTCTTTGGACTCAAAAGAGAAAAAGAAAGAAAAGGAAAGGATTTTTTTTTTTTTTGGCGGGTGGGT
>NW_019524973.1:358784-440207 GCF_002814215.2 Seriola lalandi dorsalis | reverse complement strand
GTGGGTGGGTGGGGTTAACACCACTACTCCTGTCTGACATGTGGTTTCGTTGAACACCCTGCAACTCCCACTCTTTGTCTGACTAGTGCACTAACAGCAGTTTTTTTGTTGTTTAGTTGACAGTGCCAATAGTGTGATGGAGACTTCATAGAGAAATAAACAACACCACTCAATTCATCAGTCCATTCATGCACTGTAATGGCAGGACCTCTTTGTGTGGGTTGATTGAATTTGAATTGAGCCCATTGTGCTGAAGCCTCATTCCCGTGGATGCTTTTGTCCCCACGCCCCTCCTCCTGCCTCCCTTTTAGAGACAGCCGCTGATTTAGACTGTTTCTCCAGGTAAGCAGGTGTCACATCTATTTCTGAAGCTAGCATACAGTTCGGTGATCACGCTCCATAGATAGACCAGATGTCCCTGTTTGAAAGATAGAGAGAGCCTCCCATGGCATTCGTTACATTTATCCTGGCACCAGATGACAAATAAATGACTGTGCTTGTAACGCTGAGGCAGAGGCCTGCTGTAAACTGGTGATGAGAGCATAGGCAGCTAGATAAGGTAAATCAAGACCCGGAGGAAGTGGAGCATTTAATTGCTCTGAAAGACGTGTCGTTGTGGGCTGTGAGGCTTTGTGGGGCCTGTCATTTACAGTACGATGATTATGAGGTGTGTTTGCTTTGACATGTTAATTCCTTAAATAAGAATATTGTTTATGTAACAGCTCAGAGAATCAGTCATGGGGTTTGTTTTCCTCCATATTAAGTCTAGCAAAGCTCGGTGACAAAAGCCAACATGACCAAATGAAATGACAAAATACGTTGTTTGCAAGTGTCCCTTCAGGGGGACAAAATTACGAAATTGTGAATAATTACTGTTGGAAACATAAATCAGTTTTATGACTTGACAACGCTGTGGTTAAGGATCGGTTCAGCTTCGGACAAATCTGAAGACAAGCTGAAAGTTACACAGCCTGGACAAAGCACACATAAAGACCGTTTCCACCGACAGTCAGGAAAGAGCATAAACCACACAACTGAGGAAATATACCAGACAACACACTGACCGACTGCTCAGTAACAACTGGAGTTCTGACAGTACAAGACCCCACAAATCCCATCTGTCATGTGTTCTTGTATCACAACAAACATGGACAGCACACAGCAGCTTGCACTGTTTATGTGCAGAGCAGTTTGTGGTGAAAAGGCCAAAAAAGGAGGGAAATGGAAGGAATGCAGGGCCAACAGAGGGAATTGTGTGTGAGTGAACTAAATCAAAGCCAACTTCAGGTAAAGCTGTTTGTTTACCAATATGTCTCCATCGAGTCACACACATCAGTTGCAAATATCGAAAGTATTTTACATTATCATGTTTAATCAGGTCATACACACTTTTTATCTGCTGACTGTCAACACCAGGACCCACTCCAACTTGGTCCGATCAGTCGTAAAATGATTCCCATAATCACCTCAGCAGTTGGAGTGAGTGTGTCCCGGTCATTAAATATAGACATAAACACAAACTTTGCCAGGGTTCAGAAAACAGTTTGGGTTAAAATAAGTACTTTGTTGAGGCTCTGTAATAGCATCACACAACTTCAGAGCTGCAACGATCAGTCTATCGACAAAAAAGGTTAGAATTAGCTGCTTTTATATCAATGTGAACTGAAGATTTCTGGGTGTCAAAACAGAACACGTCAGCGTACACAACAAGAAATTGTGATCAACACATTTCACAATTATTTTTTATTTCACAGAGTGATTTTAAAAAAATTATAATAATTATCAATACTGAAAGTAATTGTTAGTTGCAGCCCTACACTACTTCCTCCTTCGCTTCTGATGGACAAGAGTCATAATTTCTACAGTCACTACAGAGCTTCGTCACATGAATGTAAACAAATGTCGTCTGAGGACGTGGGAGGACAGTCTGTTAAAGGAAGTCTACAATAAAGAAACTTGGAGCCGCATGGCCTGACTAGACTAAACCATATTAGAGTGTGAAGTTTCTCTGAGTCAACACTCAAAGGCCATTTTGGTTATGTATTGAATATGATTATTCTCTCTCAAATGAAAAAAGAAAAAAAAATTCACTCAAGCAAAATTTCCATTTTGTGTTCCATTTCATGTTGTACCTTAACATCGCTCAGGGCAGTGGTAGAAGTTTTCTAAATGATAAAATTGGAACTATCTCCCAGCCATTATGTGTACAGTTCTACATGAAATAATAATTAATGAGCGACTCATATAATTTGGAGCAAGAAACTTAATGTCTTATATTAAGCCTGCATGAGAGAAGTTTTTCTTGGTTTTGTAAATTTAATTCATCCGGGGTATGGAAGAAGAAGAAACAAAAAGACTCTACTTACCCTTCAAAGATTTTTTTTTTCACTTCTATTTTACTATTCAAAGCCATGCTAGCTAATGGATTACCTCATCCTCCAAAAAAGCTGTTCAATCTCTCTGTGATTGTATAATTCTCTTTCATCTTCAGAGGGGAGATGGAATGATTAAACAAAGAGCATGCTGATATCCATGGCTGCTGTTGACATGCGACTTAAGATGTGCAACACTCCCATTAAAAAATAATGTGGACTTTGCACATGGACTGCCTTTCCTTCACCCTGTATGCTAAGTGTATGATAATCGAGAATGTACAGTAATGATGGTCGACATCTCGGTACGTTTTCGTGAATATATTTCAGTAAATGGAGCTCAAAACAAGCCGTTTTCTTTTGGAGCTCTGCATAGCTCTCATTGTTTTCAACATGTAGAAGCTGTTGCTCGGTTTTAGTGTTGACATCAGTGGATTTATGTGGTAGGAGAGGGCCAATATGCAGATTTGCAGCAGTTTGGGCTTTGTGGTGTTAACATAACATGCAGCATATGAAAATAAGTCATTGTACTGCTGGTCACATACTTCATTATTAATGTAATGCAATTGGCTGCAGTCATATGCAGATTTTCTGCAATGCTGTAGACTACAGAAATGATTTTGGGCTGCTGAGTGCGATACAATGCACACACACTGTCTCTCAAGAATGTTCTTCCACAAAGGTAACTATCACAGCCAGTTTTCTAGGCCAGCATTTTGATGCATTGTTTTGTTTAATCCCGAAGGGGAGGAGGTAAGGATTAATTTGTTGCATCTGTCAGACCCATGCTGGCACCGCTGATAGTGTCCATGCCAGTATGAGGCTTTTCCCTCTTGTCCTCTCTTGTAGCCACTGAACCCCTTTTGTTACACTGCCAAAAGACCTCTTTCAACTGAATCTACACATTTCTACTGTGTCAATGTTGTACCCCTTTGGCTTTGGACCCAGAGTGTCTCCTCTGTATGTGAGTTCCAAGCCCTTTTGGATCCCTCTTGACCTGTACCCTCCCAGTGCTCCCACTGGATGTGATCCAGGTCCACGGTTCATGAGGTCAGGTGCATTGATTTGACATGGGAATGCGAGTGTGAGCTTGTGCAAACAGCTCATGGGTTTCTAATGCTCTGTGGCATATAGCCATCACATATACATGAGTCATAGGCTTGCGTGCTGCCTGCAGACAGATAAGAGAATGCAATCATAAAACTCTGTGTTCACACTTGGTAGATTATGTTAGTGTTTTCAAAATCTAAGACTTCCACATGATGCCTCCTCTGTAGTTGTTCTATTAGTTCTAGTAGTTCTATTAACTTTATTTCTAAAATTGCTGTTGCCCTAAAACAAAAGCAGTGGTGAATATTTTGATAAGAAATTGAACATTTGTGCTCCATGTGAGATGGAGCTTCACATTTAAAGATAGCTAAACTTCCGTTTCAAAAACACTGACTAATTGTTTGTGCAGAAGTGGAAGAAGCACTTAAAACGTAAAAGTAAAAGTACAGAAGTATTAACAGAAAAATGTACTTCTGTACTAGGTATCAAAAGTAAAAGTACTCACTATACACAATATAGCCCCTGTCACTTATTTGGGGTAATTATGTGATCATATTATTATTATTCATGCAATAACATGTAAACAGAGGTGTAATGTAGGTGGCCTAATATATGGTTAAGTAGTGTGCTGGGTAATTTAACCTGGACCACAATCTGGGAGTTGTGGTCCATTGGGTGTTGGCGGTCACAAGAGTTGATCAATGCAGAACAATCGTTGCTGTAATCCACTGGTTCTATCTATGAAAAGGAATCAGATTTTATTTGCTGATGATATGTTTTGTTTGTGGAATCATCTGCAAAGTAAGTAGCAACTACAGACATCCAACAAATGAAGTGGAATCAAAAGTAGATTAGTAGCAATTACTAGTAGTAGCAAATGAAATACTTTACAATATTATATATGTACCTTATAATATATTAAAGTACTTCAGTAATTGCTCTTTGAACTTCCACCACTGCTACTGTGTGGTAATGTTTTCGTTAAAATCACTTTCTTGGTGCGCATCTGC
Organism: Seriola lalandi dorsalis; assembly: GCF_002814215.2. Taxonomy (NCBI): domain Eukaryota; kingdom Metazoa; phylum Chordata; class Actinopteri; order Carangiformes; family Carangidae; genus Seriola; species Seriola lalandi. Next base: position 435,775 of record NW_019524973.1, on the reverse strand, counting down.
ACACACACTCCTCCAATATTGTAAATGGGTTCCGAACAACCCTAGAGGAAATATGAAAGCAAAGACATAGACAGAGGAATTAAAAAGGCAAGTAAATAGATTTAGGATTTAAGTAGCTTTTTGCAGCCGTGGAGATTTCTAAAACCCTTGAAGTATTGCCATGAGTTAGACAAATGAAGAAAAGAAAACAAACTGCAGTCCAGAAGTAGTTGTAAGCTTACCTTTTCTGTGGACTGTGAAGTGCCAAAGAAGATTGGGATGAATGCTAGCCAAATAATGCAGGTGGTGTACATGGTAAAACCAATTGGTTTCGCCTCATTGAAGGTCTCCGGCACCCCTCTGGTTTTAATGGCGTAGACTGTACAGGTGACCATGAGCAGCATGCTGTAGCCCAGCAGGCAGATCAGAGACAGGTCAGAGATGTCACACTTGAGCACACCACGAGCCAGCACCGGGTTAGACGTCCTCTGGTCCTCATAGTCAATAATGGCCTTGGAGGGATCTACGCCAAACCAGATGCACACCCCGAGCAGCTGCACTGAGGCCAGGGTGAACGTGATGACGAGCTGGGAGGCTGGAGAAATGAATCTGGGCGCACTCACAGACATGGTGCCCTGCTCAAAGATGCGATAAATACGATTGGTTTTGGTGAGCAGGGCAGCATAACTGATGCTCATCCCCAGACCCAAGAAGATCCGGCGCAGGGAGCAGATTCCTACATCAGGGGTTGAAATCATCAGGAACGTTGTGGCGTAACAGAGGAAGATGCCAGTCAGCAGCACATAGCTCAGCTCTCGGCCTGATGCTTTCACAATGGGAGTGTCGTTGTGGCGGATGAACGTGACCACCACAAATAAAGTGGCCATGATGCCGACGACTGCAATAAGCACAGGGATGACTGCCCATGGAGAGCTCCACTCCAGCTTAACAATGGGGATTGGAACGCAGCCTGTGTGATTTTCATTGGGCCGCAAATCGAAGCGACACATCTTACATGTGTAGGTGTCCGCCTGGTACTGATAACCATCGCACCGTTCGCAGTGCCAACAGCAAGGGATGCCTTTCACGATCTTCTTGCGCTCGCCGGGCTGGCAGGGCTGGCTGCAGATCGAGGAAGGGATCTGGCGGACACCGCCGGGCCACTGCATTGAAGGAACCTGCGACGGAGGAAGGGGGAGACACGGATAAAAGTGAATGGACGCAAAGACAGATGAGAAGAGATTTCTACTAAGCTGTCTATATCCTGTAAAATAGGTGGCATGTAGAGGTAGTGATACTTTACTGATCCCAAAAAATCCTCAGCGTCCTTTGAGGTCAAGGACAATCTCGACAAGCTCCTATAATACTTGGTTTTATCTATTTATTCGGGTGGGGTTGCGAAGGTCAATCTAGGGGTCAAGTGAAGCGCTCCTCATGGATTCAGCAAGATTTTCCAGTGGGAGGTGAAATTATCTGAAGGGCAAGGCAGAGGAGGAAAGGGGAAACCCACTGCTTGCTCTGCAGGGAACTGACAGTTTTTTTGTTTTTTTTGTATGTAGTTGTTTGTGTTAGAAATCAATACTCTGCTGTCTTTGATCAGACAAATGAAAGATAAACTTTCTTTAATGTTACGTTATCAGTTTTATTCAATTGTGGCTGTTCATCCGAAGCCGGTAAATTTGTCTCTAAAAGTGCATTTAATTAAAAACTCAAAGAACACTAATTAAACACAGCCAGCTTTAGAGACAGAACTGGCACGTTCCACAGTAGGTGCCCAACACAAATCTCGCTTTTTTCTTTTCTTTTTTTTTTTTCCATAGCACATGTTGTTGCAAGAAGTAAAGAAGACAAAGCTCCTCTCAAGCTTCTTCATGTGTTCCATTTTACTCTTTCTCCTGCCCAAGGCCTCCTCTTCATTTTGTCAAAACATAATTTGTTTGGTTCCTTTATGTAATTTACTGTTATAATACCGTTACTTCATCACACCCCCTGCCCACAGTATTGTTTTTGGGAGTCAGTGATGCCGTCTGGAGAGATTATATTAAATATGTCTGTCCTTAAGCTCTCGTAGCTTTCTTTTCATCACAATCCGCCCTGTTAATCATTTAAAGCGCCCTCTGGATATTTACACCTTTGAAGATGGCATTAAGCGCTATCAAATGGTTTGGGACGTGTTAGTGCGCAAACATGCAGCTGCAAAGCCGGAGAAAACAACTTTTCAGGGAAGGATTTTCATTGCAAACACTAAAACAAGCATTACACTTGAAGGATGAATGCAGTCAAAGCTTTTGTGTTGATGTGTGTGGGCATAGAGGAGACAGAGCAGTACTTACAGTAAGGTTGAGCTGATCTGTCCAGTGGCCGATGATTTTATATTCAGCAGTCTTGTTTCGGATCTGGTACTGGTAGATCTCGTAGCGACCGGGGGCATCTCCATTTTCGTTGAATAGCACAGGGTTGCCAGCTATGCCTAAATGAGGGAACAATTATCATCATCTGCTGCACAAGGCTGAATGGTTTTCTGTGCAAGTATGAATCTGTCAAAGAAAACTTATGTGCTGTCGTTGTTATTTTCATTATCATGCTAATCTATTAGAAACCAATATGATGTTTGTGAATCTATAACATTTTTTTTCTTTGTCTTTCTAATTTGAAGACATTCTCAACTGCTTTGGCTGACGGAGATGTTTCCTCATGACAACACATATACATTAAGAATTATGGTCATGTTGGATGATTCTTGAGCGTGAGATTTCAGAGACAATGCAGGAAGTACTGTGTCCATTGTGTTGCAAAGCAGAAACTATGTGAAGTGTGGAGCGTAGCATGGTGAATGCACATGGAGCGTGTCTGACTTTCAAGCTGTGACAGACCAACAATTACTGTTGGTTTTTCCCTCCCTCTCAACCACCGTGACCACGATCTCACCAAACGTGGTTCCAGGCTTCTGAATCATTGCTCACATATCCGATTTGTGTCACAGTTCAAATATAGTGTGGTATTTTGCTCATTGATGATCAGCCAGTCATAGCTTTGCAGGTGTAAATCCATGCAACTTAGCTCAACCAGACATGTTTGATACTAGCTAGTTGAACAACCCCTTGACATTGCATTGTGTTGAGTTGAGGAGTGATGGACGAGAGGCTGGTGTTTATTTCTGTGCTGCCATAATATCAGTCATACAGTTAGCTTGATACAGTCAGCTAATAACCAGCACTCTCAGGCGTATCTCTCATTAACTGTCATAGTTACACAGCCACCAGTGGCATTTATTTACTGAGAGAGGGTGTCTGGGAGTGACTAAACCTACATTACTGGATATATGGCAAATGGAATCACATATTGTACAAACCCTGGTGGGATTAAGAATGGAAATGCCATCTTCCGGCATCGCTAGCAAGTTACATACATGAAAAACACACAGAACTGCCGCAAAAATTACGACAAAGACCAACGCAGCCGTACAAATTGTTGTAGGTTGGGTAACAAAAATAACGACTCGAGAATCAGCGAAATTCAAAACCCAGCACCCGACATATCAGCATAGACATTATGTCAAGCTTTATGACTGATTTGAAACAAAACAGTAGTCCAGGTTGGATATGGCTTCACCTTAACGGAGTGGTTTTCTTTTGTTCACCTTAACAACACTGTAGAAATATTGTTGGAAGAAATCATCTCAAATTATAAAATGACATAGGCAAACCCAGTTGTTGGCTTTTGCAACCAGCTCTGTGTTGCTTGCCACTGAGCAATGTCCATTAATCTGTTACAATCTGTGCCTCCAAAGGACATAGAAAAACTGCCTTTGAACAGCTGGATTTCCCCAGGAGGTCCAGGGGTTGACGACTGACCCCCGCCTGACCTCAAACACACTTTTCCCACCATTCCTGCTGTCAGCCCAAGGTGTCCTCTGCTTTATCACTGTGATAACAATGTATTCCTGTGTGCTGTTTTTAAGACAAGCTGTAACGACGTGTCACAAAGAAAGCACACCAAAGATTTCTCTGTGAGCTTCCCAATGGAAACTCGATGAGCCACACATCCAGTGCAGCAACCAGTTTAATCATGGTGGAATGTGGAAAGGTCCTCCTCAGAGGGAGGACGAGGGAACTTCATGTCTAATTGCTTTTTGCATCAACTTTCACAAACGTCTATACCTTCATACACTGATGAAAGCTTTAAGCCCCTGCGTTGTTTTTTTTTCTTTGTGTGCCAAGGCTGGTTTATTATTAAGTCCCCTAAAACACAATGAGCATCCCAGTTAAGAACAAAAGGGTAAACGTGTCCAATTGCTGCTGATGGATTTCTGCTGATGAGTATTTTTTTTCTTGCTCTTTGTTTCAACGTTGGAGGATGCAGCGCCCTAATCCACATCTCGATGAGTCAGCCCCGCTGGATTACGACATTACCTTTTTACTCAGCATCGCCTGTGTGACAATGCCGCCCACATCACAAAGCAGTTAGTGATCATGGGAGGATTATGGTGACTTTATGAAGGAGAGAGGCATTATGTTTATATAAATATATTAAGCGCATCTATACTGTTGATAAGCTGTTCATCTTTTCTATGAAAGATTTTAATCGTGCCCAACTTTTTTCCTCTTTCTTCTTGTACTCCAATTTCCAGAGTTTTTAAAAAGCGCTTTGAAGCTTTCTGCTTTTCACTGTCACAGTTGGGATAATGTGCTCGAGCCTTTAAGTGCTCGTATGGACACCACTGTCACTAACAGAGGAAAATGGACCATGAATCCCACACTGGTGGTTTGGAGAGAATAATGCAGTAACACTCCCAGCATTAACACTGCTGATATGATTATATTAACAGCTTCATGGGTCCTTTAGTCGTGCTTGCTTTTCTAAGACCTTCCACAGATTGACAGCTCTTTTACAGTGGCTTCAAGCTACTGTAAATATGCTCACATGCTTTACACCTGTTATCACTGCTCATATATAACATACATTTTTAAGTCCGAAAGATTTCAGTATTAATTTGTTTAAAAATCTTTTTGTAATATCACTTTAAAGTCTAGTTTTTATTTTTGGACTATGTGATTTACATATAATCAAAGAGGTTGATGTGCATGTTTTTTGCTCGGGGTTTTAGTGCGTGTGTAGGGATTCAAGATATGAGCCTATTGTACTTCTGTACTTACTGTTGTTTAGGTCCTTGTATTAAAAGACTTGTTAATTAATTTGACAGCATGTTCCAATCCTGTATTTATTAAGATCCTATATTTATCAATGTTGTAATCAATGCTGTTTTTAATAACTCTTTTTCATCTGTTACAGGTTGATAAAGACTGTTGTTCAACCATTACTCCAATCATGAGACTTTCTGCTCTGCTACGCCAGATTTTGGATACGTCTTCCCCTGGAAAAATCTTTATCACAGGTAAAGATTTCTGACAGCAGTTTCATATAAATCAGGAATTGAACACCATCATGAATTTCCCTTAGGGGATAAATAAAGTACGTATCTATCTATCTATCTATCTATCTATCTATCTATCTATCTATCTATCTATCTATCTATCTATCTATCTATCTATCTATCTATCTATCTGCCTAACAGACTGCTCACGTTGTTCTAATAGGGGCTCATTTCTAAGAAGTGCAGCTCATCATCAAGCAGTCATGTGTGCGTTACCTCTGTAACAAAAAGGGACCTTTCTCAGCTGCAGCCTGCATGTGACAGTTAGACATTTTTCTGCACTCTATTATTTTTTATTTTATCTTGTCACAGCTGAGTGGGTGGTCTGTTTTCTGTCAGGACAGCAAAACAACTACAGTAGTTCCCTCTAATGCAACTTTTAACATTTTTACATTTTGACACATGAGAGGTAACCAGATGGCGTCATCTGCAGGCGCAGCACATCATGCCTCTCTGTTAATAAGCGTAGTGGGGAACAAAAATAAAAGACAAATCTGGCGTCTTCTTAAGGCACTGTGACTTCCCGGGGGGCTGTCGTTCCTCCGGAGGCAGTGGTGTGTCCTCTTCATTAAGAGTGAAGAGAGTGGTGCATTTTGGGGCAGTCTGGTCAATGTTTGAGCTGCAGATGAGGAATTAGACCTGTCATGTGGCACAAACTACTTGTCTAAACAGTCCTCTCACAAGTCAGGGGCATAATGAGTTCCTCAGAGGCCACTGCCACCGCTGCATTGTGCTGTGCACTAATGTGACGTGTGTGTACCACGGGCTACTTGTTTGCCCATTGCTTAGTATGCTCTCAAAGAAACGCTGGGGTTAATGGAGTGCTTGTAATTACACGTAATATTTAATGATTGTGGTATTGCCCTCCCCCTCCCCCTTCCAGCACACATACACACCTTAAGAATTACCAGAGTGTGATCATTAATCCAACATGTGCTTGTTCTGCATGGATGCACAACCAGGACACCTTGGTTGAATGGCAGCACAGCTTGTTGCCCTCTGCACCGGTCATTAACTCTTAATGACCTGTACGTAGGCAAAGTCATGCAGAATTTACCACGGATCCACTTCATTTTTGAAGTGTGTCTTTTCTGAACCTCCTGCCACTGTCATGACATTTGCATGATTACTTAATCATAGTGTATCAGCGTCTGCTCTCTACAAGTGCTCTCACACTGGGCTTCAACACTTGGAAACGTTCAAGTGGCGATCAAATAAATAAATAAATAAATAAATAAATAAACCTGTATCATTCAGTCAAAAGGTTTACTCAAACAATGACAATACATTTAGCTTTACAAAAGGAGAGAATATGGATATTTTGAAATACTGTTAATTCTCACAAAAAAAAGATGATATTTGAATAATGGCTCCTATAATAGCCAATATGAACAAATAAAGGGCAGGTAAAACATTACAGAGGAGCGGAATTACCAGTATTCTAATAGCTACCATGGCAAATTCAGCATAATGCACATTTCCACAGCACTAATTCCATCAGTACAGCAACAGTCATGTCACACTCAGCTGTAAATACTTTCTCTTTTAAAACACAGACAAACTGCTTTCATTTTTTTCCAACTGCGTCTCTGCCCCTTTTGTGAGCACGGTTCAGTTACTATCACTACAACTCAACAGATCGTGCAGATGTTTCAAATTCAGAGCCTACCAGTAATGGAATGGATTATGCCCTTTGAGAAACTGAAAGGCGTTTAATGCTAAACGAGTGCAAAAAAAGTGTTGAGTTTTATTGATAATGACTCAACTTGTGCTCCAAAAATCAGCAACTGGAAACGAGTGGAACTAATAAGTGAATGGAAACAGTATTTCTGTTAGAGAAGAGTAGCTCAGAATAGCAGAGAGGTGAATAACATGGAGAGAAGTGCTGTGCAAACTGAATTTATCAACACAACAGCTAATAATAGATGAACAGATTCTTTAAAGTCAGTCACTTGTTTAAGTTTTGTGATAAAAGCATTGAACAGTGCGACATACCAACACGGAGTGTAACAGTAGCACAAGTAGAGATGAGTCATGAAGTCTGACTCAAACTGACTCAGTAATATCAGCTACACAGCAATACCTAAAGCTAGCCAGACAGACCACAACACGTCAGGCTGTGGCAGTACTGTAAGTGAGTACGGGTACATTTTATTCTTTTTGCATTTAACTTTTCTTCTCTAAAAGGACTGCTCTACTTTTTTCTTTCAAAAGTGACATATTTGGGGCACCCAGTGGCCTAATGGTTAAGGCACATAGCACATAACAAGAATGGCCATTGTTCACTTTATTTCCCGTCTCCTTCTATATTTTCAACTATCAAATAAAGACAAAAATGCCAAATAGTAACTTAAATAAAGTTACATAGTCTCACTTTAATAGCATGTTAAATCAAGAGCAGGTCATGAGAGACCATAAATCTAACCTTAAACCAGGGTATCTGAAGATTAACTTTTAATTACAATTTCTTCTTTCATTTAAGGCCATAAAATGTCTTACTTTGAATTTTGAGAAGTCTAAAATTTTGAGGTGACGCCTGGACCCATGAGAAATATCATATCAGCCCATGTGGATTGAACGCTATTGATTTATAGTTTTATCTACCTCTGTTGTCTAAATTAAGGATTTCCAGCAAATGTTAGTGAAAAGCTGCCATAATTAGTTATGAAAGGTTTTATTGTAGATGTGTGAATAGTTTTTGTTTCACATAATGCATCATACTGCAATGCAGTTCATAGCATTAAACATTTGGATTTTTATATTTTGACATATTTCATTATTATTTTTTGCATATGTGTGTTATATGGAGATACGCATCAAAAAGCAAATATATTCATATTAATACTGGGATTGACTGAAAACATCTTTTCCCAGCTCTAATGTACATTTGGTCAGCTGAGGAGAAGGCATTACACTTGCCTTGGTGACGTCTTAGAAAGCATTCAATCTGGTGTGCAAGTGTGCAGATACACTGTAAATATGATCACATACATTTCTAAAACAGGGAAATTACAAATGAAAACTGGGTTCTCTCTGCAGGTGAGTTAAAAAAGAACCTATTTGAGAATTTAACATACATTTTTAGCTTTAAGGTGACAACAGTACAAACTGTACTAAGATGAATGGGCTTTATATTTAGAACTGTCTATTCTCATCATGTTAGATAGAGATTTTTATGAACAGGACTCGGTGGCATGCCCATGAAAGAAAAAGAAGACCTTTTTGCATTATGAAAAAAATATGTCAACTGGAATCATCTTTTGAGCTACACAACACTGAAGATGCCGCACACCCTTGACAGGAGAGAAAGAGGTGTGGAAAGATGGAAAACCCTGAGAACTCGCCTTCTTTCTACACTCCGCTGTCCCCGGTGAGGCTGACGCTGGAAAGGCCACTGCTTTTTAGACAGTCGCAGAAACACTTTTCTCTGACATGATAGCAAGAGACAAGAAACACTGATGGGAAGCTTCATTCACTGACGAAGCTTCATTGATCAGAGAAAATGTAAAAGCTCTTCAAGAAGCGCACAGATATTCCCAGACTAGTGAAAATATCCCTGCCAAGCAAATACTTTTGTCAGATTACTTTTCATCTTTTCTAAAAGGTTATCTGTCATCAGCTAGCTTACTGCGTCCCCTGTTGAGACCCTGCCAGTCCACTGAGATATCATGGATATCTGGTTTTGTGAGCGAGACAGGAGATTGGCCACCATGCGCGTCTTTGGTTTTTAATAAGCTTTTTGACATTTGACCTTTTATAAACTGAGTTTCAGTACATATTAGACACAATATATTTGCTGCGGATGTGGTTTTACTGGACTTTTGAGAGCTGTGCAGCTCTGCAGAGGAAGAAATGTGAATTATTTTTAGCAGATGTCTGCTAAAACTGCTGACAATGAACAGAAATGTGTAACAATAGATTCTTGCTGGCTCGGCCTCAAGAATAATTCATCACAACAAAAAAAAAAAAAAAAAAGACCTACTTTTACATACATTTCTGTCGATTGCTATTTTGCAAGAAACATACTAATATCACAACACAGAGATAAATATCATCTGTGAAAATATAATACACAGGCCAGCAAGTCCAATCTCAGCAGTTAGGTTGTTTTATGTATCTGGACAAGTTCAATACACTGCTGTGTGCTGATGCAATTAGATGGAGTGTAGTGTAACCTCAAGGCAACCCCTCTGGTCAGATGGTGCTGTAACATTTATACAGTGTGCCCGGTTAGAAAAAAAAAATCAGCTCAAAAGGACCTACAGTACGGGACTGCTCTGGAGCTTCCTGTCCCTGATTGCAGGCTTAAAACCTTGTTGAAGCCACTTTATGAGGAGCACCACTCAGTCCTCATTGTACAACCAATTTTAAAAAATGTTGATTTCTATTTTGGATGCAATTACAGTCCACATTTTTTCCCCATCATTTTTTATATTAACTGTGTATGATTTCTCAGATTTCTTTTTAACAATGCTTGTTTTATTTGGTGTAAAATCCCAAACATTTCTTATAGAATGCAAACGTTAGTGCCAAAGGAAGGAATAAAAGTTGCCATTTCGTCCCTGAGTGGTTGCATTTAAAAACTCCTACTCTGAACTTGGTGCCAGGCGCAGTGAAATGCAAAATCTCCCGAAAAGAATATATATAGAGGTGGAATAAACATTACATTACATGCCGTTTATGCAAATAGAAACCTACTGCATCCTTTTGTAGATAATTATATAAACCTTATGTATCTAGACATAGACATCAGAAATAAAAGATTCTTGTCTGGGGAAAAAAAGGAGAAAACAGAAGCTGTTTTACAACAGATCACAAGAAGCACTGAACCCAGCATACTGCATGTTGTGAACAGCAGTCCATCAGTTGTTTTTCTCCCACATGCTATTGGATTCCTAGCAGCTCAGCTGCTACATTTGGGGATTAAAGATATTTTAATGGTTGTTCTTGAAGGAGACTGTTTACTTTTCCCACCTGATTTCCCAGCAAGCCATGGGAATCAAATCAGTAGCTTTACATTGATAAACTGAAGTTAGTAAAGGCTGAGCAAATGTTGAATATCATATTGAAGAAAGACATTTATCTCAGTTCTGAGCTGAAATTGTCCATGAGTTTAACATTTCTATTCTTACATTCATACCTAAACCTGTATACAATCTTACTGTGGCAGAAAGCAGCTTGTTGCTATAATAAGAACCTCTACAAGGGAACCACCCTAAAAATAGGTTTTTAATACCCACTGGTTTACTGTTAAAGTGAGAACACACAAACAAATCATTAGCGAGTTTCAGCTGACACAGAAACTGCAGTAGAGGTTGCTTGGGGCAGTTAAGGTTTTTCAGGACGATCAAACAAATATGTCAATTTGAGTGTTTTTTTTTTTTTTTCTGCAATTCAACTTACAACAACCTGGATAGTTGCATCAATCTCATCCACACTTGTGGATTATATGCTATTTCAGATGGGTAGCCATATAGGAATGACGTCCCCTTTAATGTTGCCTACAAAGCTCTTGTTTCTCAAAATCATAAAAACAGATGTCGGTAAGCACAAGGCCACAATTATTTAAATCACTGAACAAATCAGAGATGTGGGGTGATTCAGAGGTTTGTTCATCACAGCTATGATTAACTGTCCTTTAAACATGTCCCTGAATTCCAAGCTTCAAATGCAAGCTGGCCTGCCAAAAACAATACAAAAACATCGGTGCAGATACAAGATCTGTAAGCAAGATGTTGCACCAACGCAGTCCACAGACAATGGCACACTGGACAGAGGGGTTGCGATCGGGTCTGGCAGCAGTGGTGCTTTCCAGACAACATTAGGAGTAAGTTATTTCTCACCACAGAGAACATTACTGTTTGTCAAAACCCGAACATTCCTCATGTACAAAAGCCATTGTGAACAGTGGCATACTCTCTTTCATAATAAAAATGTCCCTGATCTTTAGTGACATGAAAGCCAAAGCAAAATCCTCCATTCAATTTTTTGAAGGAAAATATTTTCTTTCACTTCTGAGATATGAATAAAACATTAAATTGACATTCTGCCAATGCAACAAGTAGATATTAGAATGACAAATTAGCTTGAAGAGCAGGAGTTCAAATGAATAATTTATCTGTACAAACACTGCATACTCAAGTCTCTATGAAAGAATTTTAATTGTCTTAAATTGCTTTGCTTTAAAAGGGCAATGTCTATATAATGAAACTCCGGATCACCGCTCTTTGTGTGAAAACAGTTAATTATTAATATGCCTGTCATGAATGTGAACTTGACTAATAGCTGGGTATAATGTGAGGCTACATGGAGGAAATGGAAAACAGGTCACACAACAAAGGAAAGTAGGTAAGGTGTTGGGCTCTGACCCATGAGAAGTTAAAATGACGTAAACTGGAAGGAAATGTTTTCAAAAGTGTCTCATTGTGCCAGAAATGTCCTTCTAATATAACTTAACATGGCACTCTCTGTCCGTTGGTCTTCAGTCCAGAATTTGAACACGTTTGCAAAGTTTTTGTTACGTGCTGTCTGAATCTGAATGTACCATGGTTTGGCCTGAAATACATTGATACTGGAGTCTTTGCATGACTGATTTTTGGCACCTGACTACACTGCAGCCTTGGACAGTCCAATTTTCTGTTAATGAGAGAATGGGAATGTGTTTGTCAGCTGAAATGTCTGAGTGTTTTAAAAAGCTCACAATAGAATACCTCTTGAGTAGAGACAAACAGGCTTTTCAGAATCAATAAACATAACTCACCTGCAAAATTCAGACGGCGGATGTGCTTCAGCAGATGAGTGCCGTTGATAGGATCCATTTTAGCGCAGAGGCCCACTTTCCCTGGGCAGAGCTCCTGGTGCATGTTGTGCAGGGCATGGGCCATCGCGTAAACGGCATCAATAACAAACTGCACCTTTCCTTCCTGCTCATAATTCGAGTCCTTTCCTATCCGCTCCTGATCTGTAAGACACAGACATATAGAAATTAGACACATCACATGCATAAACTCTAGTGTGTGTGTGTGTGTGTTTGTGTGTGTGTGTTATTTCGTTAATTAGTTATATGCATTTAAATTATGGAAGCTGCTTCCTCTGTGGTCACACATTTAGCTCACTGTTAACCATGTCAAGTGCGAGGCTGAGTCAGACATTAGCATCCATGTTCAGTAATCGTGAGGGGGACTGAAAAGGATTTCACAAGTGGGTTCAAAATAATCAGGAAAAAGATGTGTAATTCAGCTACATCATGTGATCAAGAAAAACGTATTCACTTAAAAGACATGAGTGGTTTCTGTGAGTGGGTCCAGCTTAAAGAATTATCTACTTGTGCCTTTGCCCCTGACCCTTGTCTGAAGGAGGCTGACAGTGAAGCAGTGTATTTAGTGCCTGGTCCAGACATCTAATATGCATAATAGTACCCTTAAAAAGTTTTTGAAAAGATCCATCTCAATTATGGAATTACTTGAAGATGCTGCTTCCCTTTGCCAACGGTCACTAAAAGTTATCTTTTCAACACTTCTCTCCTGTCTCACCACTGCTTGGGAGGGCAGCTCAGACTGGACCGGACAGCTCTGTGCAAACCACGTGGAATGAGCTGAAACTTTTAAATGGAGGGTGTGGCATCAGTCCAAACGGCAGAGAAGAAAAGCCTCAGCCAGTCTTATTCTTTCTGAGCTGAATGGGTCTTGCCTCTTGCAATTAGCCAGAAGGTAAATATCTGGATCGCTGTAGAGGAGCAAATCAATTCCAATATCTGGAGTGCAAGGTTTTCTCCTCTGGGAAATCTCATCAGTTAAAAAACAAAAACTCTTTCTTGTCTGTCCAGCTGGAACTCGTGGACCTCCCTCTGAGTGATTTTGCAAACATTAAGTCTTGGACCTACTGTATATGTCTATGCCATAGACTAATACCTATATGCCTCATGCCATTTTCTATTAGCAACTTAAAAAAAAATTATTATAGTATGATCCCATTCGATCGAGTCTGACAATCCCGACCCGTTTGACTGAGTGCCCAAATGTGAATTCAGTCTATATTGCCTGAATGTATTTAGACGCCAATACACTGAGGAATGAGAGAAGCAGGAAATGGAGACATCCATTCACAGGACAAGGGATAATCCGCTCACAGGCTCAATGTAATAACTTGCGATAGGAGTTTATTAATCCCGGCCCAGGTTGTTCCATAGGTTTTTGTGATTGTTAATTACTACGAGGAGGCGGGTTCTGAGAGGCAGATACAACATGCCAATCCCAACTTCCCCTTTCTCCTCATGAGCACCAAACCTTAAAGCTCTGCTGCATGTGCACAAGTGATTATAAAAAGCAGGTGTGTTCAATTTAGATTAACAATAGACTAATTTTCCAGGGATGAGCTAATGATAGAGCTGCATATATTTATATACCTGCTAAATGGAATTCAGTTAAGCTTTTGCAAGTTAACAAGAGCACAGTGGGGAATCTGCCGCTGTAAATGTTCAAATAATGGCTATACCGTTGGGTCCAAATTGCCCGATGGAGTGTAGATATCTTTATCTGAATCACTTGCCACCATATTTAGTAAAAGTGTGAAATAGTGTAGTCAAAATTGTTAAAATGACATAATGGATGAGCATGTCAGATGTCTTTGGATAATGTATAGGGAAGGTAGAATGTTTTTTTCTGTATTTTTTTTGTTCATGATTGATTTTCCTCTCCTATCAAAGCAAAATCCAGATTTCTACTATGAAGGGTTTTTTTGATACACCAGCACTTTTAGTAATAATGAATAATAAAAACCAAAGCAAACACAATCAGCCATTCACTTTGATGTTGGGATCACTATCTAATCTAACATGCAGTTTGTACATGTGGTGAAACTCATACTTGTATCTGCTGGCTACAGTTTGGACTCCCGCAGTAGCACACACTATGGCAAAGTAGTTTTTTCACTGACATGCAGCACAATGCAAAGTCAACAGTAAAAAAAAAAAAAAAAAAAGAATTAAAATGCATGCTGTATTTTCTTAAGGATTGATACATCATTGCCGATTCATCTTGATGAATAACACTGATACAGAGGCCAAATACTGAATGAAATAAGATGACAAGCAGGACATATCTACTGTAAATACATGTTTGAGTCTTACCTAAAGACCTTGTTGATGTTTCCAAAAAATGGCAGGTGTGTTATTGCCATAAATAGCCTTATACATTTCCCAAGGTGTGGTATTAAGTTATTTATTATTATTTCATATTTTTAACGTTTTTGTGGAAATAGTGTCATTTTCTGGCCCAAACCTTCATAAAATAATTGAATTTGCAAATATAAAAAAAAATAAAAAATTCAGACAGTTATGCTTTAGGATTTTCTAAACACTATCAGTGTATTGGACCAAGCTGATATTATATTTGTTTCTGGCATTGGTATATATACATGCTCAATGACCATTACAATGATTATAAGGTCATGAACAACGTAACTTGATCAATATTAAAAAGAAATATCAATCATTTATAGTCTACTGTAAGTGGTCAATGTCACTACTTATTAGCGACTGTTAATGTTGTGGACATGTGAATACTACTGATCCATAACCACACATTTTGTAACAGAACAGTCATTTATCATGCAACATCTGTCCTCTTAAGGTTCAAGCAATTTTCAATAGCCACTTGAGTCTGAAAGTGTGCTAGCCCTCAAATCAACAGAGGTCTCCTGTCAGCCTTCTTTCATTTGCTACATCTCCAGCAGACCAGAGGCAGTTTAATGTCCCCGATTATCTCATGAGCTTTTGAAATGCATGAATTATTGTTGGAGGTTACGGCTCAGTAATTAAGGGCCACAGGGCCTTGATTGGACAGAGATTGTCACAGTTTGGCCGACATGCTTATGCCACAGGGAATCCTGCGAGCCAGAGTGGGTTTGAGAGTGATATTTCTCTTGCAGGCTTGGCAGGCCACCCACACTAACTTTCTATTGTCTCCTCTCCATAAGACCATTTCCCTTTTTCTCTCCACCTCTCTCTCTCTCTTTAGCTCCCCCCTCATTGGCATTTTGGCTCTCTCACACACATTTTCCAGGCTGGCGTTTTGTTTTCAGAGAAATCCATTCAGATTAAGCAAAGCAGAAGCAAAGTGTGGGTGTCTTCCACTCTGAAGTGTCACACAAGACATTTTGTGACAGTGTGTGTGGGCCCAGAACCTTTGACCTTTCTTTTAGGTTGTGTCTGGCCACAGGCCATCCAGTCTGTTCCTGCCAAGGCGGTAGGGCTGGCGCTACGTGTGCTGCTTTTCATTACATATTTTGGCATATATCTTCTTATATGTGAAATTACAACTAAAGCGTTTATTCACTTTTTCTTTTTCTTATTTTTTTTTTTTGCCACGACAAACAATTATATTTGCTGTTAATCTGTTAACTACGCTTTTCATTAAGTGACGATAAGACGATAAAGGACATAAAACAAAGAAAAGCAGCAAATCCTTTGAGAAGCTGGAATCAGCTAATGACCACATATTTTAGGGCAATGGGATTTATCATTTTTATATGAAAATTGTGATTTTAAAGAGATCAATAAAAGCCACAATTGAAATTAAGACTTACAACATTTTATGTGTTTACAAGCTGTATAAGGTTTAAGATTTGTTTAGTCGCCGGTTGTTGACTTTATCAGCTATATAAAGACTGTAGCCAGCAAATTTAGTCGGCCGTAATTAATGAACATTAGCTCTGTAAGCTGGCCAAACTACAACATGAAAATCTTCACTGTTGTCTGGTTTATATGCTCTCTGCTCCCTGTCTGTTCTACTTCACCGCAGCCATGGACAGTTTCCTCAGTTAAAAAAACACCACTTTGTATGGTTTTGATGTCTGGAAAGACACACTGGAGAGTGGACTGTGTGTTTTTCAAGTCCTTAGTGTGAGTCCTTATCTATGTGAAGGATCTAGGTAGCAGCATCATGCTAGAAAGTAGTAGTTGGACAGTGAATGCCCTGCTGGAAAATTTTAAACAGTAGTTGAAAGCTCCCAATTAAATTTCCAGCTAATTAGACTTAACCAGTAAAACAGCTAGTTTAAACTGTTTTTATTATTATTTATTATTAGTGCAGCTTTAAAAACATCTGTTTTTTCTTTTGTTTTCTTTTTGTCTTCATGTATAAATGTAAAATTTGATGATGTCTGGTATAAACTTGCACCCCCCCTGGCCCCCCGCAACCCTGGCAGGATAAGTGCTTTAAAAAGTAGATACTTCGATGAAAAAGCCCGGCATATGCTTGCTTTATCTGTATATCGCTGTATTTCCTGCTGCTTCCAAACATCACTTACAGTATACACAGGAGAAATAAGAAGTCTTTACTGTGGGTCTCTGCTCTACCTTACCTCTCTTTTCACATTAATCAATATCAGTTTTACATCTCCTTCATTCACAGATAAAAGACAAGTCTCACTTTTTTTTCCCCTCAGTCACTCATGCCCTCCTTATCCTTTGATCACGCTGAGCAGTCTACCCTCTCAGGACACCGATGATTCTGCAGCATGCCCCATGTGGTTCTCTCACAGCTGCCTCAGAGGCATGGCGGGGCACTCCACCAGTGGAGAGGCGCCAAGAGTGTCACACTTTAACCTCAAACAAATGCTGTGAGACTCCCCGCCCATGAAGCAGAGCCGAGAGTGAAGTTCAACATTAAAAATGTCTGTAATGAGCACTGTGAGTGACAAAAGAGATACTCACCGCTCTATCCACACAAGCACATTCACTTCTCCTACAGTCAGATTCGTTATATTGTTGATGTGAGTATGTTTTCAAGAGTCATCAAGAAAATCGTGCTCCAAGGTTTTGTAAAAGAGGAAATAATGTCAAGTGCATGAAGATTCACAGCGCAGAGTTCGTCAAAGTGTGTATTAAAGGATCATTTACTGACTGTATACTGCCCTTGACTCAGTTTCAGATGCCTTACAGTGTACTGATCACTTTAGTCAATTACTGTGTTCATTGCTCAAGATCTGCTGTATGTCAAATACTCACTTTATGCAACATCTCATGGCAGATATGTTCTTTTTATTCTTCTCTTTTTCAACACAGACGTTCATCAAATGTATTAAAATACAAAAATGAGACACACTGGATAATAATTTCCTTCATTATTATGAACACTCATTATCATAATTTATTTTTGAGTCAGTGCCACAAAATCAGCTGTTGTACTTAAAATCTAAAGTTGGATGCATGTAAATGTAAATTTTTATTTTTATGTTTTGCTAACATGTCTATTACCTATAAATATATTTGAGAATTTTGCAATCAACCTGATTTAACCGAATTAACTTAATTTCATCTTTTAGAGATTTAATATAGATTCTTGTAAATATTCCTTTAACCTTCCATATTATTACTCCAGGGGCAGATGCATAAAAGTATCTTCAGATTCAAGAATAGAAGCTTTTATATGCCCAGCAGCGGAAATATACACCGTCTTTGTGCCAAATTTAAAAGCACATTGTTCCATATTCTCCATCTGAGATACAGTGAGTTTATAAACACATGTGTCGAGTGTTATCCAGGGTGTTGATCAGACGACAGACTCCTGAACTGTCACTGCTGCTCCCCGAGGAGCTTGCCGGTGTTCTCGCCGGCATTCCCACCGGCAGTAACCTGGGGTCACTCCTACCAATCTCAAGACTAAATCATGTATCAGTTTTATCTTATCCACCTGAGTGCTACCCTACATGTAACCCTCTGTGTTATCTCTGCACACTGCTTAGTGTTTGGATTTACTGCCTGTGAAGACGACGCCAGCTGTTGGTTTTGCAGCCCATCTCTTGAGTAAAAGTTGTACTTTGTCACTAGTGTATTTAGTGAGTCTGTACTGTTTCAGCGGCGCTGTTCTACTTCTTCATTGTTTGGCCAAGACGATCCGTTGTTAAATCCTGAGTCTATAAATAAACAGATGAGTTTACACTGGGGTCTTTGTCTCCTCATTTGGATGTCATCAAAGAGCATGTGCTGTGAACGTGATGATCACTAACACAATAAATGTATGATATACTAAATTACACACATATATATATATATATACATATACATATGTATATGTATATGCACACACACACACACACACACACACACACACACACACACACAAACACACACACACTAAATGAATGATATACACATTTTTTTAGAAAACATAATAATAAATAATAAAATAATCAGATGGGAATGTCTGCTCGTGGGTTATATATAATGAACTACCTGACATATCAACCTTATTCATCACATTTATAAATATACTGTGATTTCAGTATCGCCATAAAACAGTCCTAATCTCTGATTGCTCTATTACAACCAGAGACATTAAAAGGACAGTTTCATCATCACTAATATAATGTCAAAATCTCAGTTACTTAATATCACCCATCTAAAATCCACAGCCATTAGTGGTGCATACAGCGTTGTGAAACAATATGCACTCAGTTGCCAGTTTATTATTAGGTACACCTGGCTAAAGCAAATATAGTCTAATGCAACAGCTGTGCTATAAATCCTACATTAATACACACAAATATAGTTTTTGTTTGACTGTTTTAAAGAAGTGTTAAATTTTTTTTGTGCAGGATATATATTGTGGTGCTGTTGAACTATATTGTGTTTCTCATATTTCATCCACCCAATTCATATCCATGATATTTCGTAAATTCAAATTGATCCAGTTTCTCATGAAGCAGATGTAAAGGAGTAAAAGAAGAAAAAAAACCCTAATGATGAACCAACCTGTAGCCTCACCACAGCTCATGTGGTGATTCAGTAAAATGTACATATCCACAGCACTAATTCCATCACTGCAATAACAGCGTCAGGTTCTGCTCACCACTCTGCTGCTTTTAGTTTCCCTTTTTCAAAAGAAATAATGTTTTCATACAATCAATTAATTCCAGTTGTTTCTTCTTTGCCATACAACTGATGAATGTTTAAATATCTCCAAAATAACTCGCTGATGGCGAGTCACACGAAAAAAGCTTACCTACAGCATAAAGGAAGGCTGCAAGGCTTTTATTGCGAAACTTTGGGCATTAATTCAAGTGGCTGACACGCCTGTGGCTGTACTAATGAATTTGTCTTGTCCTTTCCCACAGCACAAGCAGTACACTGTGAGGAAACTTTGAGTGTGCTTGGACCAATTCTATCTTTGGGCAACATTATTAGGAAACACCCCATAAACTTTCATTGTCGTGCAGATGATACCCAATTATATTTATCAATGACGCCAGATGAAACCGCCTGGCCTTAAGGACATAAAGACCCGGATGACCCGCAATGTTCTGCAGTTGAACTCAGACAAAACTCAAGTTATCGTATTTGGCCTCCGAACACCACAGAAACAGATTATCTAAAGACACAGTCAGTGTAGACGGCATTGCTCTGGCCTCCAGCACCACAGTGATCAGGATGTGTCCTTTAAATCCAAACTGCTTTTTTTAACGCACCAACATAACATTGCAGGAATGAGGCAAAATCCTGTCTCAGAAATATGCAGAAAAACTAGTCCATGCATTTGTTAGTAGACATTTCTTTATGATCAAGATCCCCCAAGAAGTCTCTAAAGACTCTCCAGTTTACTGACAAAAATGAGGAAAAAAGATCATATTTATCCCATATTATCTTCTCTGCACTGGCTCCTTATCCAGAATAGAATCTTAAATCCTTCTCTTCACCGACAAAACCCCTTAATGTCCGGCACCATCATATCTCATAGTACCCCGTTACCCCACTAAAACACTGCGCTCCCAGAGTGCAGGCTTACATGTGGTTCCTGTCTGTCTCCAAAAGTAGAATGGGAGGCGGAGCCTTCAGCTCTCAGGCTCATCTCCTGTGGAAGCCTCTTCCAGTTTGGATCCAGGAAGCAGACAGCCTCTCCACGTTTAAGAGGAGACTTAAAACTTTCCTCTTTGATAACGCTTATAGTTCGGGCTGGCTCAGGCTTGCCTTGATCCATCCCTTAGTTATGCTGCTATAGACCTAGACTACCAGGGGACTTCCCATGATGCACCGGGTTCCTCTCTCCTCCTCGCCCTATCCATCTCTATGCATTCATATCCCATTAATGCATGTTACTAACTCGGCTTCTTCTCTCTCCTATAGCTTTGTGCTTCCTCGTCTCTCTCCTCCTGTCGCTTTCTGCAGGTAATTCTGACTCTGGAGTCTGGATCTGTGGTTGCACTGCAACTACTGCTCCCATGATCCTGCTTAACACCTTTTATTATCATCATCATCATCATCATCGTACATCAGTGTGTGGAAGCATTTCTATATTCTCTTTCCCCCTGCTCGAGCGCTCTCTCTCTCTCCCTCTCAACCCAACCAGTCGAGACAGATGGCCGCCCACCCAGAGCCTGGTTCTGCTCAAGGTTTCTACCTGTTAAGAGTAAGTTTTTCCTTGCCACTGTCGCCAAGTGCTTGCTCATGGGGGGAATGTCGGGTCTCTGTAAATAAATATAATAAAGAGTACAGTCTGGACCTGCTCTATATGAAAAGTGCCCTGAGATAACTTCTATTATGATTTTATCATGACTTGACACTTAATGCATAATAGTATGACAAGATTGTACTTGTAGAATGAATGAAAGAGTGTTAATCTACACGTTCATAAATGCTACTGTACATGGAAGGGTAATGCACTGAATTAAATAAAAATAAATAAATCAAATGTTTTGCCCAGATCCCCACTTTGATGTTTTCTTTCATTTAGCCGCAGTCCTGCAGCATGTGAAACTCACTTCAGACACGGAGGTCTGGATAACTGTTGTGTAAAGCATGCACGGACATATCGCACACACACTGTCACGACACGTTGTTGTTTATAAATACCAGTGTCTGTGTGGAAAATAGTGTATGCAGATTGTGCGTGCACACATCTGGCTCTAGGGCAGCGTGGTGGTTCAGTGGTTAGCACTGTCATCTCTCAGAAAGAAGGTTGTTACTTTGATTCCCTTTGATTCCCTGGAGTTTGTGTAGTTTCTGCCTGAAGACACATAATTCAGTCGGACAAGAGTCTTGGAATTGCCCTCAAGTATGAATGTGAAAGTAAGTGATTTTCCGACTTTGTGCCCTGTAATGATGTGCTGATCTATTCTGCTTTTCTTTCCTGTGTGCCCCTCAACTTCACACCCTATTCTCCAGCTATATTATGTAATAAACTGTAATGCTGTTTTTCTTTATCTTTATTTGTTGTGCACGACTCAATCCTCACTGTGAGATAAGCTATCTTTATATCTTTATTTAAACAGGCTGAGGCTGACTGTATTAAATTTGCATCATTAAATCAAACAAATCTTTCATTTTCTATTTGTGTGTGCATAATGTAAGGCTCCATGATGTATAATTTGCAATGTTCTCCAATGCATGACCCTGCCATATCTGAAAAATAAACACAATCTGAAGTTGACTTTTTATTTGGAAATTCAGGAAAGGATAGCAGCAATTTGTGTATGAAATTACAAGATCTAACTCTTAGTTTATTGAATAAGCTCTCAATCCTCAGCACTTTAGAAAAGCAAATATTAGTAACATTAAAATAGTCAAAGTTACAAAACTGTGTAGTGCTGCCATAACAGTCCAGTTACTGAACTTGAAGTTCTGTTGTCCATGACACTTGGCTTGGTGAAGTTAGAGATTCTGCTTTATCTCTGGGGAAATATTTCTTTTAAATAATGACAACTGAGGGTCAAGCTACACATCTTCTTTTACGTAATGCATCCAAAACATATTCATAACCCACAAAAATGCTTCACGGTAGTGCATACTCAACATGATATCAGGTTTGTAGACAAAAAGATGACGTCATAATGCTGGGGAAGGACTATTCAGTGTGTGCGTGCGCCCTTCTTTATTAACTTGTGTTTTTACAGTGGTTTAAACTTGGGAGACTTTTGACTCTACAGCCTGACACACAGACAAGCTGGAGGAAGCCGGAGGCATTGGTAGGCTAGGTGACATTTATGAGCTAGCTTGCTGATCTGTGAGTGGTATCTGATAAGGTAAGTGGCACCAGAGGCTACGAATACAGATAGATACATAAAAAATTGAACAAAGCACAAAATGCACTCTTTCAAGTTGCAGCCTCCTGTTTTAACAAGACAGTGCTAACAAACACTGATTAATAACAGCTGCTAATTAATAGGTTATCAAAGGTTTTTTTGGTGATGGACTAGTTGTTTTAACCTGCTATCAATATAAATATGCATACATGACCAGGTGTAAATGCAAACAACTGACTTCAGGTCCTGCTGAATAACACCCCCCCCCCCCCCAACAGAAAAAGAACATATACAATTATACACAATGTATGTAATTATGCCACTCATGTTCAGTCATGACCTTCAAACGCTGCTGCTGCTCATGTTCATTCATTTTGCCTTTATCAAGATTAAAGAATCATTTATACTGATCACTATTAAATGCGGCAAAAAGTAACAGATTCTTTGAAAGTAATTAAACTGAAAATTATTCAAATAAGGGAGAGGGCTGTGAGGAAACCCCCAGATAACACCCAATAACCTTCATCTTTTAAATGTATGTTGAGTAACTTAATTGGTGTTTAAATCTTAATTAAATGCGCAGTATTTTTCCACCTCAAGACAGACTGTGCTATCCACAGCTGTGAAACGTATAGAGCTGAGCCTGAAGCTTTAACCATGCAGCCCGGCTAAGCCATTCACTCGTTATAGCCATGTGGGTAAACACGTTCGACTCAGCAGAAATAGAGTGCAGCACTGAAATGAGCTGCAAGATGAACTGTGATTTTGAATACTGAATGTATAGCTGCTCCACTTTTAATAGGTGGGCAATGCTGTCAAAACACATTCACCATGAGACGAATGTGTCACCTCCCTCAAGAAGTCAAAAGAATGTTTCCAAGTTGGTTAAAAGTTTGAACAAGAAAGAACACAAGATTTTTTCCCCCAACAGCAGAATATCTTACTTGTGCACTTTTTGAGCCCGGACCCTTTCTTCACGGCGTGACGGCTGAGTTTGCAGCTGAAGTTGTTCTCCCAGAACTCAGCAAACCAGATATTCCTTCTGTTGTTTTCCAGCGTTCGGCTGATGAAGTAACGATCAAACCCTGAAGAGATCAATGGGTTTATTGTCATTGACAGTCAGTGTCAGTGTAAACAACAGTATTGCTTCTGTTTGTGAGTCAGAGCTCTGTTGTTTTATACAGTATAATTAATTGAATATTGCATATGTTCAATTTACTTGGGTGCTTTTTTTTTTTGGCTTGGCTGAATCTTTGTTTTCAGACATTTGATGATCAAATAAAAGCGGTTAAGCATTACAAAGCAACTCGTATTCTTCTGCAAACAGACACAGCTCTGTGACGCAGGAAAAGAATACTTCACTGAAACATGAACACGGTTTTAGAAAGACAGGCAGATCTGATGTATGCGCAATGCTCGTCTCGGTACCTTTGATGGACTGGCGCTTGGGCAGGATGGTGACGGCTCCCTCTGCCATCTCCTCTTGGTGCACAACCGGAGAGATCTTTGAGCCCCAGCTGTCCGAGCCCACCCAGATGAAATGACCTGTCTGGTTGGCCTTTTTAGCAGCATGGAGTAGCCGCCTGCAAAGGTGAGGAAACAGATGTTGCCATGGATAAGGTCGGCGTCCGCACCAGCTCCACTTTGATTTTGTTTTGCAATTCATTACACAGTGATCCGGCAGAGCTGTACTGCAACGGCTGTACGCGGTCGTGTTTCTAAGCAGTCTGCTGTGGTCATGTTTTTTTCTGATCTTCAAAGCGGTGTTTTGTAGCCATTAATAGGCCTTACCTG
The DNA here is from genome assembly GCF_002814215.2 of Seriola lalandi dorsalis. Classification (NCBI taxonomy): domain Eukaryota; kingdom Metazoa; phylum Chordata; class Actinopteri; order Carangiformes; family Carangidae; genus Seriola; species Seriola lalandi. The sequence continues at coordinate 411,552 of NW_019524973.1, read as the reverse complement.
ATATCGTCTTCATTGGCAAAAAGTATGACCACTCTTGCATTTGGGTTTTCTCTGAGTCGCCGGATGACCTTGTCAAACTCTCCCTGCTTGGGCTCGCGGGGAATTTTGACCGACTGGGAGATGCACACACCACCTGAACACACAGAGGTTTAAAGATGTCATTCTATCAAATGTACAACAATACGTCACTGTACCAGATGACTCACAGAAACAAAACATTCAGTTGCGAATTAAACATTAAATAATAGCATTATACATAATTAGTTGTGTTGATTTAATTAGAATATGATTGGATACAAATAAACAATCATGGCTGACATCATGGAATCGGCCACCTCATCAGTTTACCTGGGGAAAACTGAGACAGTGAAATGCCGTATTTCCCTGAAGAGTGACTGACCATTAGTTAAGTCTCACTTGGAATATATTCTAGCAGTTTTGTGGGACAGGGACTGATGTGACAGTGTGCAATAGTGTGTGTGTTGTTGATCTAAATTATGAGTATAAGGCATCACAAATTCCTGTGCAATCCAATGTGGATTTAGAGGAGACTTTCATTTTCATGTGAAAACATGATTTCTTACTTTTCCCATGGTTCCCCGAGTGATGTAAGTTTATGGGTGTAATTATGTTTTCATGTAGAGTTTGTGCAATTTCCTATAAAAAAGAAAAAGTGAATGTTGTGTGTTTTGCTCTTGTTTCATTCTATGAACCGAACACTTCTACTACCTTTACCTCTACTTTTCGTTCTTCAGAAAGGTAAACAATTTCTGCGCTCTGTTTACTTTCTGTGTTTTTGCTACATGTGTGATATTAAGTTATGTTATTTATTTTCATGCATGGATCTCTTAATCAGGGACAGAGCATTTATGTGAATGATTTGTTTCTCTACAGGTGCAGGAAGGTTATGCTGTTGTCTGGTGCCTGCAATAAGACCATGAGAGACAGTTCCCGGGCAGAATGCTCCGTACCCACAATACATCAGAGAGTTAGAACCACTACACATGCACGAAATGACTAACGCTTTGAGTCCTTGCAAGCGCAGACTGAGATGTTTTTTGTGCCGTCAAAGCAAAGTTTCCAGTGTTTCTCCAACAGGATTTCACTGGTGGGATTTAGAGAGCCGTAGTGTGGCATGTTTGTCTGAAGCCAAGAAGCCAAGACATGTCTTTATACATACTGTAGATCCTGTACGAATACACACTGTACCTGCCACTCTCTGCGGTAGGTACTGTCGACCCGTTTAGAGTCACGGAGGCTTAAATAACTCTTTTCCATAATGAGTGCGAGTTTATTTGCAGTGTCGCATGAAAGCCTGATAAAGTGTTCTCCACAAAACTATCAAAGGAAAATACCAGCAGGAGGTATCAAACAATTAACTGCAAATTAATTAAAATTACACATTCTTCTCCATAGACTGTCATGAATTTATGCACCACCTACACACACACAGTGACCCGATGCATGGAGCTCCAACAGAGAACAAATACTACAGCAAAAAGGCTTCTTCTGTTTTATTCTGGGAGGTGCAATATAGATTATTGCCCTCTGTGTGTGTGTGTGTGTGTGTGTGTGTGTGTGTGTGTGTGTGTGTGTGTGTGTGTGCGTGCAACTTGCAAAACTCTGTAGAGTAGACTCTTGTCATTCCACCCTGGTACCCAGCTCAATGAGGGGGCAGCTAAATCTGTCCCAATTTAGCTGTCTGAAAAAGTTTTGAGGTCTGAGACAGAGTTCTGGTGTTGGATGGAACTGTCTGGTTCTTGCACAGCTGTCAGCAAACCTCATTAAGTTTGAGAAGGTCAGATATTCCGTCCTCAGACATGCAAAGATATTAAATTGTGTCAGCAAAAACTCTGCAACAATCCTGCATTGAGAGTTGTGTAAAGACAATATTTGAGAATGGTGAGCAGCTCTACCCAATAAGCATTTATGACAAAAAACATCATCATCATCTTGCCCTGTAGAGATTTTTCTTTTGCTCTGTATAAATGAGTGGATATGCATGTTATGAGGTCTTGAAAGCATCTCTTCCCTCTCACGTTGAGTTTTGACAAAAGGCTAGAGGCAGGTCAGCGGGATATCTAGATCCCTCGTGACCGAAACCAAGCACTAAATGTTTGAATGTTTTACACCCATCAGAGCCGAATCATTTAGTATGTTCACCACTGCATCAGCTAGAGAAAACAGGCCTTTAATTTGAGCTGTGTGGATTTAATTTTCTTTTTTTTTTTTTTACATGTAGTGCTCTTTCTTTCTCCTCTTGTGGAGTTTGTAGCTTTCCCATAAAAACACTTTTATTACCTCACGCCCTAAAAATCAAACGATAAATTTGGAAGACACGTGCAAGAACTGTTGAATTAGTTTTGGCCTCAGACCCAGAGAGACACACTGACCCGCTGCTCTTCGAGTCACATAGTTGAATACTTGTACTCTTAGTTTATAACAACACTACACAGCTTGCAGTATGGAAGAAATACATTTTTAGCTCTACTAGTTCTAGTGTCATGATCTACAAAGTGAAATGCAAAAAAAATATATTTTTTTGTTTATCCAAAAAGACAGAATCAAAGTTAGTCTAGTTAATATCTACTTTAGAGATGTTATTTTGTTTTGTTGAGTGACGCATTCGTCCTGCTGACATGATTTTTAGTAGAAACTAAACCTATGCCAAGATTAGTACATTAGTACATTTTTTTCGGGGTTGTTATTTCCTCAAGGCAACACACAATAACCTGTAAAGCTGTGTCAGTCTCGTCCACACGTTTTTTTCCACCACATGATACCGACTCAACACGCTCCGTACTGGGTGCTTCTTTTTCTACTGCAGATAGGATCACTTAGAAACTATGCAGTGGTGACACCAAAAACAGGACCTGGTGCTAAGCACTATCAACTTTTGCCTGATGGAAAACAAACTGCATGAGCTGGTACCATGTAGTGGAAAGGGGCTATTAGCGACCATTTCTCTGTTGCCGGGCAGCTAACTAGCAACGTAGGAAGACATTTTTCTTAATCCTACCTGCAGAGATCTGATTGCTCAACTCTTTCTCTGACTGGGGGGAAGAGAAGTCAATGAACACAAAAAAACAGGTTAGAGGATTTGTGTTGTTACTAAATAAACATGAAAGGCTAAACTGTGGAGTAATGCTTTTGGATGCAGCTCTATCAAGTCTCACGTGGGTTGTAACATGGCTATTAGGAACAAGCATTTGATTCTGTTGTTTTGTTTGTTTTTTTCTTTTAAAAGATGAACCCGTGTGTTTCTTTGATGCAGGTATTTCCCTTTTGGACCTTTATTACAGAGCTTGAGAGCATTGCGTGTTTGAATCCAGATGTGATGTGTGGTAACCTTAGAAATCACACTTTAACTGTCTTAATGCTTCAGATCATCCTTTAGTTTATGGTAGACTGCTGTAGGGAGTGTGTGTCTCCACTGCAGTCGTGACAGCATTTCATCACTTCAGCCATTTGTGTGTGATGACCCGCTTGTCCAGTTGACTCAAACAGGCTCCATTATCGGTCATTTCGGGTGTTTACTTAAATGGATGGGTTTAGATAAGTGAGAAGCATGAAAACCACGCCATCACTGCAGTTTCTCACATGCCACAGTAGAAGACGATCCTGGTGTTATCTTAACTATGTCTTCACAAAGATTAATGGAAACTAATAGTGACAAATAGCTGCTGCGGTGTCATGACAGCCACAGTCATGCAGTCCGTCTCTGCCACAACGGTTGAACCGCTTTCTCTCCCTCTTCTTTTTCTGCTTTTTATTTATAGTGAGGTGCCTTGCAGATATAAACAGTCATATTCTATGTGAGATCAACACGGCCAAATAAAATGTTCAAGTCGAGACATCAACAACCAGAGCATTTTTTTTTTTTTTTTTTTCTCCTGTTTGAATTATGTGAGCACTGGATTCCACCACCTCAAATCAGATTATGTCAGAGCAGCGCAAAGTGGACACAAGATGTAAATGTTTAATAAAGTGTCACGCCAGAGTGCAGTGCCGTTACGCACAGCTGTTCACTGTGTTTAGCTTCATGAAATCACCTGGAAATGACACCTGGCTGCGGTGTAACCATACAGACCTCCACACATAAGACTAGTCAGTTATAACTCCATATTTAACTCAATTTATTTATCCTCGTTTTTATGAAGGAGATGTCCCCTCTCCAAGCCTCATCATAGGCTCTTTTACAACTTTCTTTTAAGCAAAAGTAAAATAAAGTGTCAAATGTCTCACCAAATAATTATTATAGTAACTAACTGAAGTTAAAAGTAAAGCTGCATAGATGAGATAAACAGATAACGATAATGATTAGAGTTAAGAGTCACGTACACACACATCCCTGTGTATCAGGAGTCATACATGCCTCTGCGTGGTTGAGTTGTACTGATCACACACACACACACACACACACACACACACACACACACACACACGCGCACACACACACACACACACAGGTGGGACTTTTAGTAAATAACCACACGAGTGTATGAATGTGTGTCTCATCCTCTGTGTCCGCTTTCTGTCACATACACACACACACACACACACATACACACAGACCCACAAACTGAAAACAATACCTGGTATTGTTTTCATTATTGCCTAGTAATGAATATATTACTCTTCCTATTTTGTGCCCTGTGTTTTAGAAACTCTTCCTCTGTGCTTCCTGCATATTTTTACATAACAAATCACACTTATAATAAAGCGGTTTTCAGTGAGATATAATTTTCCACAGCCAATACACACTGCAGTTAAAATCATAATGATATATTGAAGTCAATATTCAAAGATTAGGCAACTAAAATGACTTCAGTTGAGCTTGGCAGCACGTTTGACTGGCATTGCCAATCTCAGACCTCACAAAACACAAGCAAATAGACAAAAAAAAAAACAACAACACATAACCACTTTGAAAACACATGATGCTTAGAGAAAGAATTGCAAGTAATGCTGCTGTCCATTGGGAACAACGACACTTAGTCACAACCCAACAGCAGTTTCCAGGGTACACTAAAAACTAATGAGCACACAAATAATTAGCAATAGGCTAACACTGGTAGGCATCAGTAATATCTCAGTCCTGCAATCAGAATTTTTAAACACAAACTGACTCAATCTCACACAATGAACCAACAATAAACACGTGTCTTGTGTTTGCATTTAAGCCCGACACGTACAAGGACACGTATAAATAGTATTTAAAGTACAATATAACGGCATCGGCTCCTTGAGTCGTAACTCTGTGAGTGATGAAGACCCACTGAGAGATCCTGGCTTCACATCTTATGGATGCAGAACACGAGATGAGCTGCCAAAAGTTTTCTGTTTAAACTGAAATTTTAGTGTCACTTCCTTCACTCTGCCTGTATTTAACATTACCAACGGCCCATTTCCTGTCTCGTGGCTTTCATATAATAATTCAAGGTAAAAAAAAAATCCAGTAATTTCCTGCTTAAGTCAGACCTTGTAAAAACAGCAGTGAGTCTGCTAACCTTGCAGAAGTCCTATAAAACACGACTGCTTTTTAATTCCACTGCAAACTACAGCCTTCCTGCTCTGTGCTCTAATTTGAATACATTATGTACAGACCTCTTTGTCAGTGAGTATAGCTGTTCCTTGAAGAAAAAATAAATAAATAAACAAAAACAAGACACAGATGTCCTCATGCTGAATACTAATAGCACTAAATCACCAATACTGATTGGTTATGGCAGGATTAATGAGGACGTCTGTCACTGGGTAATTCGATGGAGGTCAGAGCTGAATGAGATCATACTGTATGTTGATCTTATATGAAGCATGGTAGCTCACAACATTTAAAATGCCATATGTGAACTATTCGCCGTAATAAATTTTCTCAGGCGCTGTGCTGTGGTTTTGCAAATTAAATGTGAATTGGAGAAGAGTCACAAAAGTTCATGGAGGACTTGAAGTGCCGAAGTGACAGCAAGTTCAAGGAGCAAAACCGGATCCTGAAATGCAAACCGATTGATGCTAGAAAGTTAACTTTTTTTTTTTTTTTTTTACCTTGCAGCTGCATTTACAATGCAAAGTGTTGTTGGTGTGCTTTGCGTCGGGGGGTTGTTTTTGTGGATATGTGAGGAGATTTGAAATAATCTCTCCTTGCAAATGATTCTCTTTTCTTGCCAAGTGTAACTTTAGCTGCCTATGTGGGTCTGACGTGCCAGACGAAATTACATCTCTGTGATGTCGTTTGTTTTTTTTGAAAAATAAATTTCCAAGACATATTTCCCACTGCAAGCCCCATCAGTGCAGCTTGTTGTATACTTTAATCTGTTATGCTCTGTCCGTGCTCAGTTCATGTTCAATTAAACCAAAGAAATACAATACTATTAGGTCTGAAAACACAATTTGTTGTTTTTCTGCTCCACTGAGTTTCCTAATTGTACATCTTTCCCCTGTTATTTGTTCACCACACATGTCTTTTTGTGTGTTTGGTCTGTGATGCCATTCAAGTAAATAATTAACGTGTGAAACGCGCCATCTTGACTTCTTTGGTTTTTCCTTTTTTTTTCTTTTGTTTTTAAGCTCTAGATGCTACTGACTTTAAAAAAAAGGCGGTTTCATTTTTGTGCATTCAAGTTAGTTGATCTCAGACTTTCAGCTTGAAACACTGTGTTAGATCAAGTGAGAGCACATATAGTCCAATACCAGACATGCACACAATGATTTCACACAATTCATTTTAGTCAGTGATGTGTGGTATTATACTGTAAATCGATGTGTGAATAAGTACAATGCAGGATGTACAACAGAGGAAAAACACGGATATTTAGAGGCTAGAAGAAGGTGCTATAAAAGTGTGTCTGTCTGTAATCTGTATCCTCAAACATGGTAATATTTAAAATCATATTATTACAGACAGTTGAGCTGTATTTATTTGGCCGTCCATTAAATATTTGCGTGGCATGTTCTGTGTCAGAGTGCAACAGCTACTTTGAAAAAGGCTGCCCATGAAAAATAAGTGAGATCTAAAAATCAATATCAGATTTAGTCATTTTTACCTCTGCCAGGGGGAGTTTGTTTGTGGTCTAGTTTGTTTGTTGGCAGGATATCTCCCAAACTTATTAAAAGATTTCAGAGAAACCTTGGAGACTTCAGCCAGGGGCCAAGGGACAAGTGATTAGTTTTTAGTGCAAATCTGGATCCAGGCAAAGAAACGGGGTGTTTTTTGAATTCTTTAAAAGGGATTATTTAACATTGCAGGATTTTTAACAGTCAACAACAACAACTTTCTCATTGACTACACTTCAAAAAACACTTGAAAAAAACTCAGGTAAACATGATATCAGCGGACATCAAACAAATCTTTATTTTATGTGGCTTGTTTACCTACCACTAATATTGATCTATAAATATTTAAAGCTGCCAACAGTCAATGTTTTTGTTTTACCAATAGATTAAATGACTGCGTAATGGGAAAAAAAAGAGACTGTAAAAAGTAACATTTTGTTGCTAGGCGACATTTAGTGACCGTAGTAATTATGACAGGGTTGGGGTGGATAGAAATGCGTCAACATAACACAGGAATATGACACAGGAGAGTGTTGTTCGATTCCCATGTGAAACCAGCAGTTTATCATGTTTCTAGTATCCATAACTGCTCGATAAAGTTTGCCACGTTGTTATTATTGTAACTATGACAACAAAGATTGTTTAATGTTATTTTAACCCAAATCACGACCTTTTCCTAAAGCTAACCAAGACATGACTGTTATTATAGTAACGGAGGTAGGTAAGCTGCTCTCGGTACAGTCCGCTTGTTTATCATTGTAACCATGACAACCAAAGTCTGGTACGCCTGCCGCCATAAGGGCGCTATTTCAGGAGACACTCCAATGGGTCGTATCAGAGGGTCCAACAACCATATAGGTCGTTTTTTTCAGGTTGGAGGACTTGTTGGAAATAAATCAGAGAATTATCACTCGACTGCAGTTCCCTTCCGCATTGTGGCCTCTTTCAGCTCACTGTTTTGGTTTTAAGGCCCATATTTTATTGTTTTGGTTCACACACACTTCACGTCCTCAAAGATTATTATAGAAATGAATGACAAAAACTCAACAAAAATGTTTGATAGACTACTGTGTTGTAGTAGATTGTAAAGGTGATGATGATATTCTCTCTAGTCTTACTGAATCAAATACCTTGATTGACCTGACACCTCACATTGTGTCCATTTAAAAAAGAAAATATAAGTAGTAACCATGAAACTACCAGGATGCTACTTTTTTCTAATACTGCATGCTTTTACACAATCCACTGTTTTTTTACAGGTCAATGTCAGATCTCTTCAGTTTAGTGAATTGCACCTGATATGAGACTTGAAAGTAAAATATTTCCTGCAATGGTTAATGTGCTGAGGCACAAAGGAGGGAGGACAATTAGCTTTAGGCTTTTTGACATGTCAGCGTGAAAACTGTTGAAGGCTGACAGCACAGCACATGTTTTTCAGTTTTCAAGCTTTGTCACTTATTGAATGGCTTCTTGTCATTTGTTTTGTTTTTTTTTGAATAAACACACAAACTCTTACAGGAATTCGAGAGTCAGTGTGAGTACAGTTAGATGACAGATAAAAAAAGAAATTTACCAATTTTTTGCAACATTTTCCATTCACAAAGCCAAATCATTTTACAAAGAATTACATGTAATGAGAGTTCAGCTTTACATGGAAACACTATTCAATATTTTTATTCAGATTTATGTATTTGTTTGGCCCATAAACACTTGATTGGTAGATATTTGCTCACTATTGCTCAAATACCATGCTATCATGAACATAATGCCTTGAGGTATGCTTGCAGAAATTATTGTGTGATTTATATTCAAAATAAAAGTATGTTTCCAACCTATATTGCATGATAATGTAGAGGAAGTTCAGTCAAATTCCCTTTACCATAAAAAATCCAAACATCTTTATTAAAACTGCCAGATTCACATTCAGTGAACAAGTTTGAAGTTTGTTTTTGTCAAAATAGAAAAAAGGTCAACATTTCCCCTTCCCCCCTTTCTCTTTTAATTTTATGGTACTGTGGCCATAGATGAAATGGTGCACTGACTCGTTCATGGTGGTTGGATGAAAAGGACATTTTGATAAATATGGTCAGTTCTAGCACTTGAGAATAAAATTAATTTTCTGTCTTCTCTAACTTTCTCAGAAACTGAAAAAATATGTCAAACATCTGTATTGTGTTTTCAGCTGTAATTACAGATAAAATAAGTGACCGTGTAGAAAGTTTGGGGTGACAGAAATGTGGCTTTTGTGAATTAAAATGGCATAATTTCTTTTACACCTCATATCCAGCTATGATGAAAGCTGTCAGCGTTTGAAATTTTGACCTTTAGTTAGTATCGCCTCCATCAAGCTAATCACAGTGATGATTTTAAACACCAGAACACAGTGCCGCAATGAATCATCCCTCAAAGCTTCAGCCATGTTGGATAGCGGTTGCGTCTGCCATATCACATTTAGGTAAAAAAAAAAAAAAAAGTGAATTTAATCACAGGGCCCTCTGTCAGGCCAATCCGTCTACTCTTTTTGAGATATCACCAGATACCCCATTAACAGACGGATCGACACAAACCCTTTACCGCATTCTTCATGGCTGTATAATGGACCATTTTATTTTTCACCTCACTTCTAAAGCAAGGGCAGTGGTTTCAATCAAACCAATTGACTTCCTGCTGACCTCTTTCCCATGACTACGGCCCAGAAACGCTGTAGGCAATCCTGAATCTGCACACTAAGCCCTAAGAATAGGAGTGCTTTAGACTGTAGCCTACCTAATTGACTCTGTAATAGTGTCATAGTTCAGTGCCACCAAATTGACTGAATTTTCAAGCATACGTTGGCAACACTGATACCAGGAGAAATGACAAAAAGGCCTCCTGATGCAACAAGTCTATCGCTCTTAAAGCCAAAGAGGCGCAACAACACAGTGTCCATGTAGCACTTAATGCTACCCTCTGCATTTAGACTCCAGGCCATTTACATTAACATGTTTTCATTTCATATTTTTCACACAAATCTGAATAAAACATAAGTAAAAGCATAAAAAGATGATAATAGCAACGGGTGAGAATGTAACACCCCCAAAAAAGCTTCAGAAGCCTGTGACTCCCTCTGCTGCATGTTGTGTTTTACTTATTGTTTCTTTACTTGTAGGTTTGAACCTCACTGTGCAGAGTCTGACACAAGAAGACAGTTTTCCCATTTATTTTCCGAAGGAGGAAAGTCTCTCACCTTAAATCTCAGTTTAACACGTGTGCACAACCATGACTGTGCAACATCACAACATCGTGGTCCAATAAGCAACTTAGACCACTGTGATGTGGAAAAACCTGACGCCTCCTGTAAACACAGAGAGAGACTGGACTTTTCAAGTCAAGGAGGAGGCATTTTGTGTCCAACTATTTAACTTTTGAAATGAGCAATATCGCTGTTCAAGATACTTTACTTTTCCCATAAGGGGCAATTCAAGACACTACCTCTGCCAACAGAGCACACATAGCCGATTCACTTACACACATAAAAACAACCCAAACATCAGACAGAATTAAAATAGAGTCTACAGCTGGCCAAAGTCCAAAACCACAGAGATACATATTAAGTCAAAAAGGAGCAGAAGTCCAAATTAAAAGTGCATTTATCGATGTAATAGCATAAACTTGAAGTATTCATAGAGGACATCTGAGATCGTTGATAATCTCATCTGCCTTTTTGAGGACTTGTTCAGTATTAAGCTGTGTAAGAGGTCTTTGTGTTTTGCAAATAATTTTGGTTATTAACAGGTTAACAACACCTTGCAAATAAATGAAAAACACAAAACACTTGTAATGAAAGAGGAATAAAAACATCAACATTCCCTCGACTACTCCAAAGCAGTTTACTTTATGTGGGCAGTGCAGATGCCGCCCAGCCCTTTTTCTTTTTACAGTCATATCTGCGTTTGCATATTCATACATTCAGGAAGTTTCCATAAGAGAAAGAGAGTGGGAGTAATTTAATGATTTTCAACAAGATAATTAAACATTTTTGTTGGAAAACTTCATCAGACACAAATTGGTATTCAAAGCAGAGCATTTGAACAAATCTAGGAGAGGACCTGTAATGCGTTCAATATGTAAATATTATTCCATTATCTTAAACCTGCACTAATCAATATTTTTTATAACAATGGGTCAAATTACTCCATCTGAGTGAAAGGTGTTGCTCCCCTCCCTCCCCCAATGCTTGTTCCTCTGTTTCAGCTGGATGTGTCAAGTGTTGGCTATGAGAGTATCAGCTTTATGAGGTGATGATACAGTCTGTTAAATGTTCAGCCTGTTGTGGAGATCTGCTCCCAACTGGCCATCACAGAAGTATTCATAAACTTGTTACAGAGGCAGTAACCAACATCTTTGGTTCTGTTTAAGTGAGTTTTCTCCTTTTTTTTTTTTTTTTTTTTTTTGTTCCTTTTGTGCTTGAAAAACGGCCTGGGAGGGAGAGAGAGAGAGAGAGAGACACAGAGAGAGAGCGTTTCTCACAACTCTGACCTGTCCTGTTGGAAAAGGGACTGCTGCTTTCCAAAAGGTGTTAATTAAAAAGAGGGAGTGAGGAAAAAAAAAGAATAAAACAATCTGGGCGCCATATGGAGGAGGCTACCTAACAGCAGGCGCCTACTGTTTTGGAATTTCACTTTGCTGCTCTTCTCTGTGTTTCTGTGGAGAAGAGGTCATCTGCAGTGACAGGCTGACAATGATTAGGTAATAGGCCTTCACAGGCCGTTGGTGCTTTATAAATCTGGATCACACATGGCTCACTTGCAAATTTGACTACAATGGTTTGTCTTTTGAGTCTTGTCAAAATATAGAATGAAATGCCTCTTCACTAAAAGAGGAAAAAAAAAAGCAATTTGTTGTTTTATTAGAACTAGATCTTAAAATGAACACAGAAAAAGTATTTGCCGGTGTTTATTTTTTCCCTTTTCCTTTGAGTGGGAAGGAAACTGGAATAACAAAGAAAACATCTTATGAGAGAAATGCAAAGCCTCAAGAAATGATACAGAGCTGATCGAGAGTATTTTTGCACCATAATTGTCGTGCTACAAACATAATTTCCCATCATTAGAGAGACCTGTTGTTGAGAGGACAGAAGCTTCCATGGAGGAAAATCCAAGCCTTTAAGCTGCCAGGCCTGAGAGATAACAGCTGGAGATTCACAACTGCAGAGATATGGACAAAATATGTGGACAACAAACGAGCCCCTTTCTTGCCCATTCACTATGCTGGGTTGTAGGAATAATATCATGCGTTCTGTTGTACATTATGCAGACCTGGAGGAACATTTTCATAAAACCGCTGCAAAGCAATGCAAAATAAGTGCAACCTCAAGACCGATATGTGGAGTACAGTGTTTTCAAAATGGTTGAATAATGTGCCGGATCCCTTTTCTCAAACACTCTCTAGAGACGACAACTGTGCCCTCGGCTGCAGGAGATGAACGACCTCTGTCCATTTGTCATCATCACCTCCTCACCAATTAAACTCCTGCAAAACACTGCAGTGGAAGCAGCTGCTTTCATCTACTAATTGACTGATTGATTTGCCTGTTTTTCTGTCACCCTATAAGATGTGTTTATGATGTGATGCCAACAGTGTTTCATTTGATTTAGCGGGTGCACTGATGTGGGAAGGTGATATAAACAACATTTGTGCATTCATACTATATAAAAACCCTGCCTGCCGAGGAAACAAAGCAAAAAACAGTCAAGTGTTTTGTTTTGCTAATTTGTTGTTGCTGTGCAGTCCCTGTAGAGCAGACATAAATGTGGACAGAGATAATGCAAAATTGAGTACGTTTTCAAGATACCCAAAATCTGACGCTACAAAAGACTGTCTTGCCCAGTGTGGGAGTTGTTTAAAAGATTTTGTTGTTATTGTTGACGTCTGGTTCATGTATTGAGAGCTGTGTCCAGCCCTGAGGACGAGCTATTGTTTAGGTATTTTCCATTCATGTGCAAGCTATATCCACCCCACTCTTCAGGATAACTGGTGCTCATAAAATAAACTTTGATAAGATTTCCTTTTTTTTTTTTGTTTCATTTCTTACTCTCGGTTATAAAAGTCTAAAAATGATTTGGTGAAAGACTGTTCTCAGTACTGACATAAGGTTGATATCATGTGAAGCATTAAACAGCTTTGTTTTTCAGTTTGTCCTCTGAGGCAAAAGGGAAAAATGGAAATTCTCTAAATGTTTTTCTTTTGGACTAAGACGGTTTCTTCAGACTGATAGCTTAAAGGCCCTGGAACCAATATGTTTGGACTGATATGCACTATCTTTAAATTTAAGCTTATGTCTCCCCGACAGCGTTATTTCAGTGTTCAGGGTTGAATTTGTTTATCCATATAATCATGGAAACCACAGAGCTGCCATCTAATCAGCAGCCACTGATTACAGGACATAGGAAATAAATACACACAGAATAACATTATAGATAAGTTGTTTTTGTTTTTTTCAAACTGTGGTAAGTCTTTTATAGTAGAAGTCAAATGTTTTAAACAAACATGCAGCATTGGACAAAATAACTAACAATGTAATTCCATAAAATTGCATGAAAATAATAATGAATTTTTTTAATTTTTTCATTATTTTTAAGGCTGATTCTGACATTACAAAATATACACACATATCATAAATATTTTACAAAACTAATAGGTACTGGATTTAATGGATTTGTGACAGAGACACCAAGTCTATCAAAGACTAATTATAATCGGTTCATTTATCCAGTTTATCTATTCACGAGTTTTGTTTCTGTCGCTATGAAGCTCCAGGAAATATTTTTCCAACCACTATTTATGTCGTTTAAAAACATGTCATATTTGATGATCCAATAAACTGCAACAGTGACTGAGAGTGAACGCAGCTGCAGTAAAACAACAAAAAAATGAGAGGGAGGCGGACATGGGCAACGTCTGAATCAGCTTTCATTGACATTTACTTATCTGAGTGTGTACCTGTTTATTTGTAGTGGTTCTCCGCTGGTATAATAATCTTACCGTCTCTAGCCAGCTGTTTTTGAAATGTGACGGTCCAACATTAGCTGAGAGGGGTTAGTGTTAATTCTGAAAAGGCCTCGTGTCTCAGCTCTAAACCTTTTCAGACAAACTGTCGGTGTGATATTTCTGGTGTTGCCAATCCATTGACTGTAACTGTACTGACGTGCGAGTCTCGGATGTGTGTACCATTATGTCATTTAGGCAGAATGTGTATAACACAGTATGTTAACAGCTCATTAGCTCTCTTCCACTGACAAACCATGGCAGTAGCTAGCTTCGTGACTAACTAATTTAGCAACAGATAGACTGCAAGCGTGTGTTTTACAGTAGGTGTCAGCGCTATATTGACAAGAAAGAAAATTATATTATAAATGCCAATGCTGATTTATGTGCAATTATCTTAAATCGGCGTATCGGTCTGGCTCTACTTACAATGTGCAGTCTTGGAGAGTACCAAGAGGTTGATTTAACTCTATAGTCATTTTTGAAGCAGCTGTTTGTGGTATTTTTTCACCACTTTGTTGATGCCCTACATAGTCTAAGCCTCATCATGAACAAAAACAATTCAAATGTTGGAAGACTCACTCTCATTAACTCTGACTGCATTAATGCTGACCAGGCCTTACTGTGTTTCTCATTTCGCGTTCTTCTGTACTTGCACTTGCTATTTTGAGAACATAAGCTCGGTCATAGAGTGACAATGACGGAGCACTTTGAGCATCCGGATGGTGTAAATAAACGGCCAAAAAATTGAGTGTGAAATGCTTAATACATCTCACCCTCAATGGTCGCCATCTTGGCGAGGTAGCGGAAGGGGACCACCAACCTATTTTCAAAAAAAAAAAAAAAAAAAAAGGCGGCCGAGGAAGCTACAGATGTTCCCATGTGAAACAAGGGGAACACAAGCAAATAAAAGTGTGTTCATTTTTAGGTCATGTGAGCAAAAGCTGGTAGGTATTTTCACGAGTGATGAGATAAATGTTGTGATTGCCAGTTCTGGTAAGTGCACAAAAGCCACAGATTTGAGGCAACACCACCCTGTTGTGATTCACACACTACACAAGTAAGTGCACATTGAACCCAGTGTACTACATGGAAATGTACTAATGGAAGTAACCGAAATGAGACAGAGTGCTCGTCTGTTGCAGTATGTTTGAATTTGCAATTGTCACAATGCATGCATACTTGAAAAAGCTGTTAACTGTGCCAGCAGGAAAACCAGCAGGAGTGACAGTAGCCGCCCATTTCAGCACAGAATACCCACAAAGCATTTTGGCAGCCCTTTCACTCCAACATGAACGGAGCTTTACGGTGATCATGCCAGCAACAGACCAGACTCTGGCACATAAAGAGAGTTCAAGGCTCTCTTTGAGTTTTCTGGGTTATCCTGGATTATCAGCTCTGTGAGACACTTTATTCAGGTCACCACTGATTTCACTGATTCAGGTTTAGTGAAACATGATAGCGCTCAGACAGCCTGGATATCTGGATTTTTCAAGTATGCATGCAGTTCGGCTGTAGGGATGGTACAATGGTCAGTAATTGGGTCCACCACTTTGGTCCAGACTGAAATATCTAAACAACTTCAAGATGGAAGATAAATCCTAGTCGGTATGTTTACATGCACTTAAGTAACCTGGTTAAACCTGTGTATACATGCAGCAGGTCAATAATCAGATTTCTCTCCCGCCATTCAGAATCACATCACTACATTTAAACTGTAGTGACTGATGACGTTGTGTCGGTGCCAGTTTGTTTTTTCTGTGTGTCTGTATAGGAGCAGAAAGGAGGACAGAAAGAGCGGCGCTTTCCTTCACAGCACAAATGTGTCTGAATTTAACAAATAGTCAAAACTTTGTGTTAGTTTCTGCTGGACTTTGGATGGAGTTATTCATCTGGCTGGGACTGTTTTGCCTTTGTATTGTATAGATGCTGGAACAGAGTAAGATGTGTTGGATATGCACCTTAATGTGGTTGAATAGCTGTGGAATACTATATGTACATATATATATATATGTAGTACATATTGCTCAGTCAATAATCTTGCTTCATTAAAACCGGTCCCTGGCCTGCTGGTAAAAAAATGTTGATGGATGATATTTTGTTTGTTTTCAAGTGATAATGTTCTGATGCATTTGTATGCATCTTTGTGCTTGTGTGTTTAATGAGGATTAGTATTCCTACAGATTTTGACATTCAGTGATAATAAAGACGGAGCTGACTTGTTTCTCTAAATATCCTCACTAAGTGTCAGTTTGTCCTCAGATAAACAGTTTCAGTAGATTTCTCGATTGCTGGTCATTAAACAGCAGTTCCTATTGAGAAGTCCTTTTTATCTTAAAATTGTCTTTGGGAAATAGCCTTTGTACACACAAATCTTAATACTGCACTTAAGAGATAACATTAAACAAAGTACATGTTGTCGCTCACAAAAACAATATTCTAAAACAGTATTTCTAGTATTCAGTGCTTTCTGTGCAGAAAGGAAAATATTCCTCACACCCTGTGATGTTGTTAAGTGCTCGGCTGCACCAAACCAATTTTGCATCAAAGAAGCAAGATGAAAAGAATTCTAGGCGACAGTGATATAATTTTCCCCGAAATCTCATGCAGCAACATTTTCTCGGCACATGCAGCATCCTTGATTTGGCACAATTCAAACATGTTCTTCTATTCACAAAATGTCAGCGAATATCACAGTTGTGTACACAAATAGGTAGTTTGTAAATGTATTCTTTATCACTTTCCACGCCTAACCATTGCTTCATAATAAATAAACCCCTGGAAAGCCAGAGTCATGTAGTGATGACCATTTTAGTTTGAATTACCTGTAAAACCTGTTGTGTGTATTCTATATTATATTCAGTGTGCTTAAAAAGCATCTCTGTAGAGAGCATGACAACACTTTGCAACATGGCCCCTCAGTGTTTAACCATAGTTGGAAGACAAGGATTTACATGATGAAAGCTGGTTTAAACTTAATGTTACTCTTTATCATGTGCCCCATGTTTGCTGTGTTATGAAAGATACAAATGGCATAGGTTATGTATATATATATATTTGATTTCCTGTAGCTACAGTATATAATGACAGTACATTTATACCAATCTAGCAAATAAAAAATGATGAAAGTGGTTATTGTGCTTTCTATAATGACGGTAGTATAAAAACTGACATTATGGAAATTACCAACATACTGATGCACTAACCGTGCTTAACATCACATTTACTTCTCTTTATATATAATGTTGGATTTGCACCTTTACCTCAAAGAAAACTTTCTTTTACTGCCAAAGCTTTGTTTCAAATTAAATTATAGCCTTCTTTATCTTATATTTTTCCATTGTAGCTTTAGAACTGTGAATAAAAACAGAGGACGTTAAGTTCATAACATAACATAAAGCAGACATACAATACCCACAGGGGGGCAAAACAACTGACAGCTTTTTCTTATTGTCATAGATTCATATTTTGAG
This sequence comes from Seriola lalandi dorsalis, assembly GCF_002814215.2. Taxonomy (NCBI): domain Eukaryota; kingdom Metazoa; phylum Chordata; class Actinopteri; order Carangiformes; family Carangidae; genus Seriola; species Seriola lalandi. The sequence continues at coordinate 394,000 of NW_019524973.1, read as the reverse complement.
TTATAGAGAGGGAGAGAGAAATAGAGAGGAGGAGAAGAAAATGGACAAAAATGATTCCATCCCAATTGGGTGTTTTGGTTTTTTATGGCTGTTTGGGTATTGATTGTTTTGTAGAGCCTAGGCAGAAAGCAGGTAAGGGTGGGAAGCGGGGTGGGGTTTGGGGCACCATCCACCAATAGGAGAGGCACGCAGTAATGAGGAAGTGGAAGGTGTTTGGTTGGTTGGTTGGTTTGTTTTGTTGTAGCACGGCCATGCAGGTGTGCAGCACTGGGAAGATGGGATATGTTTTCTTTGGTTTGGTATCGTTAATGTACAGTGACACAGGGCTGCCCCCTACAGTGGTCATGCTCCAGTACCTTGGGAGGAGACTGACCACAAGGTGACAAGACCTTGTCTCCCAACCTGAACTGCACCTTCACTACAAAGAAAACTTTCCTTTTTTTTAAATTAAATTCTGTCTTTTTCATTTTATATGATTGATTGATTTATTGTAGCTTCAGAATTGTAAATACAAACAGAGGACATTAAGTTAATTCCTGTGAGTGTTCAGTAATAATTAAAACTGAATGAGATCAGGGTATCAACATTTTTATCACACCAGAGCTCCTCTTATCTGGAAAAATACCTTCCTATTTTGTCCAGTCCATTTCAATATTAATACACTCTTATCAACAGAAATGGTTTCTGCAATAACACGCAGGGTAAGCGACAGGTACACAGACATCCACACATTTGCACATGTGAGCTGTCCAACACTGCCACAGTGCATCTCCAACTGGTCAGCGACATAAGCACTGAAATAGCTTACGACGGCATACATTTTTATACGTGTATATATTTTCACTGTAATATTGTCACTTGCCTTCAGGGCTCAAGAATCTGGCTTCCGTGCCTTGCTCAGACACATGCTGACAGTAGTTACAAAGTCGATTCAGCCCCCCCGCAGTCAGTCTCTCCCAGCTGAAATGAGTCCTCAAACTGGGAAACTTTCTGTTATGGGCTGGATTCTTTAACCTCCAGGCTACTACTGTACCCCAGTTCATTTATTTATTTATTTCCTTGATGCATACTGGCACATTAAGCAGTGCCCTCAGCCAGAAATGTCTCGACCACTCCTTACAGACACAATTCCACTCATTTCATTGGGTATAAACAATATGAGTCAAGTCAGATAATGATGAGACTTTAATTTGCCGGTGGCCTCAGGCCACGCTATTGGAAGATTTTGATGTTCTGCTAAAGACATGGCATATCAACCACTCAGCCAGCCCAGTTTATTTTCATGTGCTAATTTGTGTTTAGTGTGCATAATGTAGTAAATAACCCAATATTATGACTGAAGGCGAACTGTGAATGAGCATTGTATTTAAAGATAATTTGGATTAGCTAATGTGCAAAATAGATTTGCTGCAGCTTTGTTTAAAATGGGGATTTAAATGTGTGCAGTGTCTACTTAAATATTAGTTCAACTGGCTGTCTACCTTATGAAGCCAACATTGCTGTCTGGACATAATATGAATGTTATTGCAATATCTCATATGTCTAGATGAAAAAAAATGAAATACTTTTGTTGCACTCAATAAAATCTCTCTTTTCATTTATTTGCAAATTGGTTTGCATGATTCCTGCAGATAGAGATTTATGGCCCTAACTCCAACTTTACAGTAAGAAACAAATAAGTGAAAGTACCGTTAAGAAAAAACCTAATTTGCATGCAGAGACAGATAGTCTGCACCAACAATGAAACACGTGGAGATCTGACTATTTGATGCCTGCTTTATCTTTCAAGCCTTGTCAAGAATTCTGTGGAGAATTCACAGCAGAGTGCACACATTGTTCATCTCCCAGTTCTACAACAAAAGAACACTTGATGGAGGAATACAGGCCAAACATAAAATGCATAACAGATGACTCCCTGACATCTTCGTCCTATGGCAAATTACTTTAAAGAAAGGAGGCTATTTAACCTTGGAAGATACATAAAGCAAAATATCGCAGCTTGTTATCTGTTGTTTTTAATTAAAGCTTTAGTCTCGTATAGGTTGTCAGGTGAACGCAGTAACAGTGTTACTACAGTAACCATCACATAGCAAGTAAAAATATGACTATACCTTTAAATGCCTGTTTCAGACTGCTCAGGCTCTTACATCATTATGCTGCTGCAGGTGCTGCAGATTTACTTAAGTCTTAGACAAGGTGATGCAGATTTCCTCCAGCCTTGTACTGCAGCACGAGGATGAGAGTAAAAGACAAGACAAGAGGATCTTTGCAGTCCCATTCATGTCTTTGTACTTCAGAGCTCTGGGTCCATAGATGGTAATCCTGGATCTGGTTCCCCGGCCTGTGGAGTAGACCCAGTCAAGCAGGACTACAATTTTAAGTCTGTGGGTCAGCTCAGTGGGAGCTGTGTTAAAGTGGGCTAATCCCATGGACATGGTGCTGCACCTTGAGGCCAGCACCGCAATCTAATCTGTGTAGAGACTGAGGAGCAGAGAACCATACAGGGGAAGAACCGGGCTGAGCTCGCACAGTCAGCCGAATTCTTCCGCTGACACTTTCATGGTTCATGAGTAGAAATAATCATCCCATCAGTCTATTGTTGTGTAATTCCTACATTATTCCATTAAAGTTTTATAATATTGCTTTTGGTTGATAGCTTGTGGATCAAACTACACTCGGTCGAAATACATTTTTAATCATGTCTCTTCCTCCATATCAATCATAAATCCTCTATAATAGTTTTTTTCTGTAAGCTCCTAAAATAACAGACCTTTATGTCTTTATTGTTCATCTATCACCCGGTGTTAAACAGTTTCATTTGACAGGAGGGGAACTGGATTTGTTCATTTGCTTTAAACCTCTATGATATTTGACTGAACAGAACCCCTACTCTTCAGACAGAGCTGCCTCAACCCGTAGAAACAATTCACCTGCCATGAAAAGCTCTGCGTCTTTTTCTCTGCTGTCTGATGTACTAGACGACATGTTCTGTAGTCTCTAAGTAGAAAAGCCTTTTTTTTTCTTTTTTTTTTTCCAATGGGAAATTTCCTGACTACCACGAGGATAGGCAGCACCTGTTGGTGGAAACACTCGCTGCCTTACGGCTGTGTGCTGTGTGACTGATGCTGTTGTCAGTCGTGAACAGGTGGATATACCTTTTAAAATTCATGAAAACTCTGTTGAGCCGCAGCAAAGAGCGAAAGAGTGAAAGAAACTGAATTAAACTGAGTTTTTTTTTTTCTCTTCTTTTTTTTTGCTAGCCTTTAGACTTTGACCCATTCTGAATCATTTGTATATCTTGGCAGACCGGCCACATAATTGATGCCATTCATTACCTGATTGAAGGGGTAGGGGAGGGGGGGTTCTGAGGTGAGTGGAGGTAGCCAGACCATTGCTGAGAGCAACTCACACTGTGATGATTGATAGGATGTGAGCTGCATAAACGCTGGAGTGTTGGTTGCCCAAATGCAAGTGAGTGTTACTCTCTTTGCCAGCTCGGGGCAAAGCCATTAATAAACCCTGCAAATGATGATAGCTGTTTTATTGATTCGAGTTTGCACCCTCTATTCCACCGGCCCCTCTTGCTCCAATACTTTGCCTCAGTAAACACAGGCATCGAAAATGTTGACCTGGGCTGTCTCCGCCATTGATCACTACGCTGATGGTGGGACACCACATTCTCTTTGTTTGCATGGTAGCTTAATCCATTCACGAAGCTTGCTGATGGTACAAAATGGATCGATACGAGAGGAAAAATGGAAGTATGAGATTAAAAATTATAGATTTCGACCTGAAAAATGTTACAATATCCCACCCCGCTCCTTTGCGACTGATTGGCCTGCATACTACAAGAAACCAGGAAATACACGTTATGTTTCGAAAACAAAACCCTGCAGGGAAAATGGTGCGCTGTGCATTGTGATCACAGTATAGAGCCATGTTTGTTTTCTATTATGAAGTGCAAAGAATGAGCAGTCTGAATTCTTCATCAGACAAAGGAGCAAATGAGTAATGAAATTCCAGAGTTACAGTGGCTTGTTGACTGCTGGCTGATCAAACAGCTGTTCCTCTGCGTTCTGCAAACATCTCCTTTATTCCAGCCTTCAAATTCGATCCTGCCTCATCTCACCCACACACCTCACCCTTCCTTCTCCCTCTCCTTCTCTCTGTTTTAACTGACTGTTAAGCGCCTTGTCATTTGTAATGGAAATGACACGCCCTGAGTCAAACTGACATTATGTCAAAATTTTATCCAGTGATTCCTGCCAGGCTAAATCACTCTTGCCCTATTCTTCATTCAGAATCAAATTAGAAACACTCTTGCGGAGCCCCCATTACTTCAAAACGACTCCAGTGTAATGTCTTCAATAACACTTGAAATCCTGAATGCTAGCCAATGTCTTTCACTCAAGTTTTACAGAGAAAGTTGCAAACTTTCATACCTCTTTAGTGAGTTTGAAATCATCCATAGAAAATAGGGGGATTATATTCAACTTTTAAATGGCAACAAACAAATGAAAGGCTGTTTGTTTTTATCCTTTCCACTGAAATGTCTGTCTCTTCTTATACCTGCACAAAAGAGAGACTTTTATAGCATTTCCTCAGATGCCATTTGTCTAGGAGATTGATGGGTAGTGGCACATTTTTATGAAGCTGTGAAAGGTCTTTTTTTCTTTTTCTTTTTTAATCTGGGTTACTTTAGGTCTAACAGGAGAAAAACGAATAGAATAAGGAAAGCCAAAGGGAAAATATTTAATATGTCTGAATGCCCAGTTGGTCAGAAATGCAAACCACACAGACTTGGTTTAAAAAACACATTAATCAGCATTTTGCAAAATATAATTCCCAATGGTGTGTGCTTATCTTTAAAGGAGGCTTTTTTTTCACCAAATGCTTTAAGGAAAATACCTACCCACAATGCATTAATACATGGCAGAAGCACTCCTATTCAGCTGTCGTCAGAAAAGCTAATGCCATTGGTCAGGAATAACTATAATTCCTCTGACATTCCCTTCAATCAATGCTTGATCTTTAGCCCAGCCCAGACATTTTCCTGATTTTATCAGAGCTAATGGGACAATTGGAATCCTATTTGTGTCTCACTGTGCAGCCTATTACCATATGGAAATCTTGTTCAAAATACAGCGTCACTGTTATTTTTTTTATTTTTTTTGCTAAATCAAATTCACTTTCCACCATCAAGGTTATTTGATCATACTGTGTATGGAAATTGCTTGTCCCTGACAGTCAGCGGTTGGTTCTTGCCTATGTTTTCCCATCACATAAAGCTCCTCACCACCATCCCCTCCAGTGCTCCCTCTGCTTAGCTAACACAAGGGTGCCTTTCCTATCGCTTCCAAATTGACCCTTCAAGGTCTCTGTGCAGGAATGAAAGTGCATTGGAGGAAGCATAGGGTTTTAAGGAATTAAAAAAAAAAGAACTTTAAAATACAGATACAGGGACGGATTATTCACACTCGAATGGTAAATAACTAAGGTATTGAATTGGGCTCCCATTGAATCATATTGTACAATAATGGCTTATATCCGCATTTCTAAAGGTATATGAAAAATGTACAGGTGTGGATGACTGACAATGGTTTTTGAATCCCAATCTGCTCCAAGCCAGTTCCAATCAACGGCTGACTGCTCCTCTTTTAAAGATCGTTTCCAACTCAAAAGAATAAAACCGTGTTCATCTGTACTGCTGTAAAGGTAAAGCATGAATGTTAAGGATGGTTCCTATTTATTGTCAGTTCGCATTCACTTGATAAATCTACAGCATATTATGGAGACAGATTGAAATGGAAGAAATTGATAAAGACACTTTGATGTCATCTGGTTTGCTTTGAATACCCAGAGCAAACTCACATCCACAGTGTTTGGATAGTGAGCTCTCAAGTGAGCTAACAAGCACTGCAGTAAACGATCTAACCCCACTAGCGAGTAAGCTAACTCGGTCATGGACGAGCAGCATCATTTTGTTTAATGTGAGTTCACCAGTTTCTAGCCAGAGTGCATCTTCAGGCACAGCCTCCAACTTCATGAAAAGACAAAAAAAAAAAAAAATCAGACTCTCACTTCACTTTTACCTGCTGTCTATTAATAAGGTTGCAGTGTTGCATAGTTTGCAACAGTTAGTGGATGTCATGAGCCACATACCTGGTGAAGAATGAAAATAATTCATAGGTAGCTGAAGAACTACTGCGCACATTGATTTGCCAACTAATTAGCTCACTTTCTAACCTGTGTAGGCATCGCCACTCTTTCTGAATAAATACTGGAAAAACACACTGCATTGCACAGGGAACTGCAAGCTGGGCTCTGTCTTAATGTCCTACTGACTTGATCATCATTCAGAAAACAAATCAATCTAAACTCTATAAAAAACCTCTTTGCTTGTGGAATTATGGATTAAGTGTTTTCATTTTCCAACTTTCATACACCAACAGAAGAGTATGTCCTGCCGACGCAGTCCTGAGAGAAGGTTTAACAAAAATATTTGCAGGAACAGAGGGCTTCCAGAGAAACTGCTTATTCTTGGAAAACATTTTTTTACCTCATGCTGCACTTGAACATTTAACTAAACAGGCCGAACAAGAATTTAATTACAAATCTTTGAACAATCATCACACATGAATCAAATCACCTTATTTGTCTCCATAACAAATAGCTGGTTTGTGCTGAAGACTAAACACCTCCTGTTTCCACAGGAAGCACATAGACTGTTACAACCTGACTTTGAGAGTGGTGTTTATTAGGGTGAAGATTCAAGTTAGATGAGAAGTTGATTGAACAGTATTATCTTCCAACCTGCTCATTAGCAGGAACCATCTTGAAAAAAACAATAGTTTCTGAAAGGAAATGACTGATGTGTGTGTTTGTGTTCCTTTTTCGACTCATGTCATACAAGGCTCCATGCTGTGCAGTGCTGTATAATAAAGGCAGTTTAAAATAGAGCTATAATAGAGAAAATGTACATGGCAGAAGCTCCCCTGTATTACAATAAAATAATGATTTAGTCTACATGTCAGGTGAGATGTCAGTAATTAATTCCCACTAGATTCTCTCCTTTCAATATTCCCTGTCGCCCAAACTCGGCTTAGATGCGCTTTGACCATCTTTTGATTATTTTAGATTTGTGTGATTATATTCTCCTCTTTCTTGCCTATGTTGAATCCTATTACTGTTGCTGCTGGAATGACCCAATTTCCCCCAAAGGGATCAATAACTCTTGACTCAATAATCTAATCTAAAGACTGATTCTGCTCTACTCTGCCACTGGCTACGTGGGTTTGGTGATCCAGATGCCAAGCGAGCAACTCAGAAATTGTGTGGGAAAAACTGCAGATGTCACTTAGAAAGAGACTCCCACAAAATATCACAACTAAAATAAATAAGGTAATTCCAGTTAGTTTTTGAAAGTGTGGGCTGATAAAAATCACAAAACAAATTATTCCCAGTCCATAAAAATAATTAACAATGTCTAGACCTCTCCTAGTATTACTGCTGCCCAAATGGAGAGAAATTTCAGGAACAAAAAAAACAAAAACAAAAAAAAACAGAATCCCTGGAAAAATTATCAACATGGGATAAATCAAGTTTGGTGTCTCTTCCCAGAAAAACTGTTTGTCTGTTACAACACTGAGTTGGTTGTCTGGCACACAGAAAGTGATGCGCTTTACATACACATTTACAAGATTATTTTCAGATGCAGCAGCAGCATTGATTTGTGTGGATTAATCCAATTAAGGATTAAGTACATTAGAATGAGCTGTGGCAGCCACCTCAGCAAGCGAGGGAAAGATTTTCTGTTGATGTTGAGCAACAAAAACCTGAGGAAACAGATGTCTCAGTTCTGTTCACACCGATTAATTGCCAAGTGACCTCTTGGAGGCCTAGTGGGAGAATACCATAGTTACCATGTAGAAACACAAAGCCTTTCACACAAATGAGCGATGGGCAAATTTTTGTTCCCTCCCTTTCGAGAAAAACCTGCATTTTGACCGTATCTGCTCTGACCCAGGAGAAAAATCAAGTCATAAAACGAAGCTACAAATTTTCACCTTCAAAAATTCACCTTCTGTTATTTGCTGATTCTTGAGACGGCACATGAAGTATAATGGTGTCATTTGAATCAGGTCAGAGGTTGCTCTATTAGACTTATGTAAAGTTGTGGAAAAACAGGCGGCACACATGTTCTGTTGTGCTCCTGGGAAATGTTACATCCACAGCTCTTATGTCTGTTTTTTCAAGAGCAATGGCTTCTTATAATGGCTAGTTTTGAGAGGTTAATTCAACTATACTTTCATTACTAAGGCTGTAAAGTGATGGTGTGGTACTGGACTGTATAAAATTAAAACGTGTTTGTACATGAGGTAGGAAAAACACAAAATAAAACCTCAACAACAAGCATATAGTTAAATTAATACCTCTCTGACAGTGTTGACACACACATGAGACTTGTACAGGTGCATTAAACCTAATTTGGCCAAGTTAGTCTTGTTAATATGAACCTTCTCTTCTATTTATATTGAATACTGTGTAATTACACAGCAATGATTGACATGTAAAACATGGTTAACGCCAGTATTTATTCAATTAAGGTTCAAATTATCATTTGTGATTTCAATATTCACTGCTGCAAGTCTTTTCAAGAAACACAGTATTGTATTCTAGTTCTCCAATGGGTTGTCATCAAATCTTTGTAATACTGCAAGATACAATATGTAAGCCTAATCAAAAGATAATAATATGAGGCCGTTTAGAAAGTGCTTAGTGGAGGCTGAGAACATCTTATCCTTCTGACAGAAGTGATAGAGATATGTTCTAATGAAGACTAACTGTATGGATTAGTTGCAGAATTATAATGTAGATTAGTTGCATGAGCTGTCCAATTTACATTATTGTCTTATGTTGTCTAATTGAAATCCTCTCTCTTCTTAACAGTTGGCAAAGATAAAAGCAGAGTTACGTATCATTGCTACTCAGCTCAATTAAGTCTGTTCTTATTCTACAAAACTGTTTAATGTGTTGCTTTTTCTAATTCTTGAAGTCAGTGTTTCTGTTGGATACAACCTGACACCGAACAAATGTCAATTGAGCTCTATTTTGAGGCATGTGACATCACAGCAGCCTATTGCATATTTGGTGTTGATCCATTATCTTTTTTATTTTTTTATTTTCCATGTAATTATTCATATTCTGTATTAGCTTAGCAGCCACTAACCTTATCTACACCAATTCACATTGCATTTTGTGGCCAATTTGTGCAGCATCCCCCGGGTACTTCAGGATAAATTAAACTGCACCATCCCCCGTAACCTCCCCCACACCCTAATCCATTGCTTTGGTTTTCTGCTCTCTTGATTGGATCGGCAACACAGTTTCTCTAATTTCCTTCCTTGCTTGAATATTTACTAATGTACATTTACATTACAAAGTACACGCTTCTATATGGGAGAATGTGGGCATGGGTGTTTGTATCACTACATCCATAAGCACAGCATGATCTCACCGGTAATAGTGCGGTTAAAGGGGATCTATTACTAAAGATCAAGGTTTAAACAGCAGTATTTGCTTAAGAAAATGGCATTTACAATATCTCTGCATTAAAAGAGATAAATAACCATTATGTCTCTGACCCCCAACTGACAGAGAGACAGAGAGACAGAGAGAGAGGGAGGGGCAAGATGAGTGATGATTATTCAGCCATTCGCCTTGCCCAATTAAACAATGACAAGTAATTGTTTAAACAAATTGCAACAGGACATATCTCAGGCACTCAGGGGTCATTTGCGTGATGTCAAATAATAAATAAAGACATAACTGGCTGACACGCTACCCAGGAGTGTGAACTGGAGATTAAAAGGCCATATGGAGAGAAGCAGGAACATCGCTGAGTGTGCTGTGATCTCTTCCCTGGGTGACCGCGGCCATTTAGAACACAGATGTTCAAATGTGTCCCTGTTGCTCTGATTGGAGCCGTGCCTTTTCCTCTGATCCAATCACCTCAGCCTGCTACTTCATCCATCAATTTACCTTGTAACTTATGTGGCTATTTTCAAAAGGATAAGTCTGACAATATTCTCAGTTTTTACTACAAATCACGTTGAAAACACCCAAATCTTTAATGTATCTTACTCATCTGTGCCACAGAGCTAAGCTGTTGTCCAAAACCACATCAATGAGCCACACTGTTCCACTGGGTAATATTTTCCTTCATTTTCACAAACCTGGGCTCTGTAGTCTATTTCAAGTCAAACCCAAATACCCCGTCCTGCTGCCATTAATACAGTTGTGTGCAAAAGTTTGGCAATACCTGAGCAAATTCCATATTTTGTTGACTGACGGAGTGAAAAGGAGTAAACGCATCCCCCGGAGCAAACACACATTAAAAATTAGCCCTTCTTCAAATGTTAATGTGCTGTTACAGCTGAAAATAGACCACAAATAATACATCATTCATTCCTATTTGTGTAATATTTGCTTAAAACAACTGTTTTTTCTTTGGGATATTATTGGGCTTTTTGTTTATACAAAAAATGTAAGTATGCATTTTGAACTGCTTTTAAAGATTAACGTTTTCAGCTCAGGGCAGAGAGCCACAGACACGTTGGACTTAACACATTGTTGGTTTTGATCTTTTCATTGGATTTGTTATAAGAAAAAATGTAGACTATTGCCAGCCTTATCCTTTAAATAAATTATTCAAAGAACCAACTTCAGATGAACTAACAGAACTTTTGTTAGTAGGAATCAGTTAATAAAGTATAATTGGGCTCTACCGTCTTCCATCGCAGTTCATATTTTACTTTGTTACCAGGAATAACCTCAACCCAGTCTAATATTGTCTGTTCTCTGCATCTGCAAATAAATCACCCAGGAGCAATGCAGACTTGTTTGTGTTCCCCTTTTCGTCTTCTTCTTCTTCTTCATTTTACATTCCCTGCATGTGCTCATTCATCCCAGCTCTGTGGCTAATGCTTGTAATCCTCCTCATCAAACAAGGACGGCAGTTACTCCATTAGCAGGGTTTCTCATGTTGATGTCAGGCAGGCCATTGGTTTGCAAGGGAATCTTGTTAGGTTTCTTATTGACATTGTGTTTCATTAACTTGATTAATGACATCTATTGGGGCGTGCTCTACAGTAATCAACATCTCTGCAGAGAAGGGCTGTCTGCAGCCAAGGATGAGGCTCTACGGGCTTCTTCTGCCCAGTGGTCCACACTTGACTCGCCTCTGTCTCCCGTTTGTTTCCTAAAGGCTGCGCTCAAAACAAATCTTATATTCATAAATACAAAAGTAGTAAGCGTCCTTGAAGTAGACCCCAGATGACCATTATGAACTTTCCATTTCCAAAATTGTGTGCATTTCAGAAAATGGGCCTTTTGAAATTAAAGGAATAAAGCATCTTGTGTCCATATCTGCCAGGAATACATCAGTTAAGATGCTCCCAGCTAATTATTTGGTGATATAGGCACTTCTTCTGAGGTTTGCTTTACTTCTTTCACTATCTAAATATAATTGCAAAAAGTAAAGAAAAGGTTTTGTAGAAGATTAGTTTTAAAATCCTTTACACTAACACTCAAATTTAAATATATTACATTATCAGTAGGATGAGTTCTGGGTTAATACTTGAAGGAAAACAGACGCATTTGATGCTTTCTGAACTAGTTTTTACAAAGCAAAGTGATTTCGTTCTCTGTCTCTGTGTATCCTACATCTGCTCTTATATCTCTCCCTTGGGGTGCAGGGGTGAGGGAAGGCGGGGTCACTTTCTGAGTTAGTGAATTTGAGATGAGAAGCTGCTCACCTCAAATACCCCATGAAGAATAACACTGAAGGCCACTGCCTCCCAGCTGTAGGCGATGTTTGCCAGGGAAGAGAGATACAAAAGGAGAGATCAAAAAAAAAAAAAATCCCACCTGGAATTCTTATTTACCTTTCATCATCTGCTTCTTACCCACATTGTACTCAGTTATATTTGCGAGCACTCTTAAGGGAGAGAGGGGAAAGCTGAGCTGGTGCAACTCCAGACAGGTGGCTGCTGGGCTGCCAGGGCTGCTGCTGTACAGGAGCTGACTCAGATAATTTGCCTTCTCAGATTATTTTCTTGGTGCATTCCGCTCAAAACAATGCTATCTGGCAAGGCGAGAGCAAAAGTGCAGCATTAAATTAAAAGTATATCTGTAACACAATATATCATCATAAAAATTTTCCAGAGTCATGGGCTTTTGCTGGCTTAATACTGTAATGGAGAGCATTTCAATTACCAAACTAAATGCTAATCACTTGGCAGGAAAATATCTTTTACCTAATATATGTTGATTTTTCAGAGCCAAGTGCTTTGATTTGATAAGTGTTGAATGGAGAGATATTTATCCACTCAGGGGTGGAAGTAACCTGGAATAGACTTTATGTTCAAAGTCTGATGATGTATAACACATATAAATTAACAAACATTATGCTATTGGATAGAAATGAATACTGTGCAAAGTTACTGGAGGATAGGATGTAGTATAAAAATGATGTGAAAATCAGTCTAGCACTTCAACCACCAATAATGTGCAAGTTAAGGCTGTAACTAATGATTATCTTCATTATTTCTATTTCTATATTCCTTATATTCCCTGTTGATTCATTTATTTTCTGCCAGTTCTTTCCATGATTAAATCGATTCCCCTTTTGGTCTAAAAGAAAACAGTAACAACAAAATGCTCCACATTTCCTTAAACCTCAAGGTACGGCCATTAAATTTCTTCATTTTTCCAACCAGCTCCATCAAACCTGACTATATTCAGTTTAGCATCACATGACCTTTTTTTTTTATAATACTTCCAATAAATCCATTATCAAAATATTTGCTTCTTAATTTCCTGTTGTTCCGACAAGAACTAATTTCAGTTCTATTGTAGTTGAATGAAAATAAATAAATATATAAATCTGAAACAAATCTAACAAGAGAGACAGTCAGTGTTGATGTTTTTTCCATCCTTCTTAAATGTTTGAATGAAAGTATAGTTACAAATTGGTCAAAACCTTGACCTGCTGTCTCTCTGCAGTCTATTCTGCCAAACAAGGATATTTCCTTAACCTTACTAAAACATTTGAAACTGTTAAATGTTGTTTAGATAAATACATTTATGGTTTGGACTGTGTTCGAACATTAATATTACTTTTCATAGTTTTGTCTTGGAGATCAACTGTGTCCAAACATTTGTAAGGAAACACATCATCAGATAAGGATTATCACTAGATTGTATCTGATTGCATTGAATATAGTCTTGAAGGAGTCCTTGGATCAAAATCATGTAATAGTCTGCATGGTAAGTTTTCTGCTCTTGGTGTTTTTATCATTTTCTGATACCCCATGTGTGACACTGTCAAAAAATTGCACCTCAACCATCTGCTGCAATAAGACCATATGGAATCAGTCTTTATCTAGACTCCTTTCAAACTTGGACACAATTTGTGGAGGCATGCATTTCCAGATTTTTCAACCCTGATAAAATCCCCGTTTTACCCGGCGTGACTTATTTTCCTTCCCCCAGCTGTCCCTGACTTGTGCCCAGGCGATTAAGTGTTCAGAGAGTGACAGACATAATTGATGAGCAACCGCAGCCAAGTCAGTCTCATTCTGTCCAGGCACAGTGCGAGCAGGAGACGTGAACAGGGCACCTTAAAGTCTCATCCTTTTAATTACACTTGTACTTAGTCAACCAAAACACTCATACTCCTTGGGAACTCCTTCAGTAGAGTGATTTGTTGGATTGGGAGCAAACGCAAAGGGAAAAGGATCCAAAGACTCGTAAAGTAGGAAAAAAATATATGTATAAACATATGTATATATATACATATATACATATATATATGTTGCCTGTAATATTTATGGGATAAATTATGTTTCTCAAATTCTGCTCTTTTTTTTTTCTTCCGTTTACCACAACATTTTGACTGGACCTGTATATTTGGTCTGGAGTCTGGGAGTTAGTCTAATCCTGAGGCACTAATCTATGGTTTCAAAATATGCAAATGTACATTTTATGTAGTGTATTAAGCAATTTTTAACACTAGGTGACAAAAAGTCAGAAACACAGCCCTGATACACTGTAAACGTATCATGTTGCTCTGGCTAATAGCAGCAAACAACTACCCAGCAGACACAGCAACATGAGTATTCCAGTGGAGTCCAACTTCACTAGTTTAATTTGACTCTGTGCTGCTTTCTGGGAAGGTAGAATTCACTTTGCATGCTAAGGATATTTCTGGAAATGACACACACACCACATCAGCAATAAGTGCATACACCTGACACATTACAAACAAGGATATTTGTATAAAAAAAACAGCATTTGCACATATTGCATATATTGCAGTGCTGTGGCTGAACAGATCCAGTGTATAGAGTGGACGAGAGCTGCTGTCGCTGCACAGCCACAGCAGACCAAACGTGAGTTTATAAACTACATGTACAGTCTGTTTATTACACTATAAAATGATCCTGGTCCCATTCTGTTGCGTTCATTACAACAGAAGTTATTTTGCTTTTTCCAGAGAAAATCCAGTAAATGGGTAGAGACCACCCCAAAAAATAATCTATACGAGTGCGAGTGAAAGCCGTTGCTTGGCGGTATAATGGTTCTATGAATTATGGATGACCGTCAGATGTCATTACGTGGACATTAAAACGACTGAAAACAGAACAAATGCTTTGGTTTAGATGGGGAGAGAGATGGAGAGACGCTGCAGCGATGGTCTGACAGAGCTGTAAGCAGGGGGGCGAGAGCATCAAAGGTCGCAGGGTACCACAGGGGAGAGGTGGTGTGGGTCAGGATTTTAAAGTCATGTTTTTGCATCGGTGAAAGGGCATGTTCAAGGTAAAATGGGGTGTTAAGTTGGTCTTTAAAGTAAATTCTCAGTGGGTTCAGCAGCACTGTTGATTCTATAGTATGATTCTCGAGAGAACTGAATGGAGCTGCAAAGCCCTTCACATCATAACCACATGTGTAGCTGACACAGACAGATGCTGTTTTCAGGCCTCTGGATGTTCTGTAATGTACATTGTCTGGCTGGATGTGTGCGCTCTGGGATCAAATCTAACATTTGACCTGACTAATTGATTTTTGCTTGCATGTCTCCAAGCTTCACCGATTTTCTGCAGTACAGTACGTTCGCATGGGTAACATCTTCCTTTGCCTCTGTGGTTATGATATATGAAGCCAAGCGTACTCACCATCCTCCCGAGACTTCTGAATGAAAGCATCGACGCCACTCTCTCCGTAGTTTCCCTCAGAGGCCACGGTGGAGACGTAGTTCCAGCGCATGGCCTTGACGATGTCCACCATGGCCTGAGCCTGGTAGGTGTCTGGAGGCACCACACGGGAGAAGAAGTCGTAGCGGGTGTTGTCACTGAGCTCTGGAGCTGTGGAGGCGTAGCTCACCTGGGGAATCTGCAAAACAAAGAATATTGATAATAGAATCAGCTTCTTGTGGCTTCTAGTGAATAGTTATGGGATATGATAATAGTTGTGGGAAGGGAGTGAAGAATATAGAGACGCAGCAAGGTATTTGTATAACACCTCTCAACAAAAAGGCAATCCGAAGTGCTATACATAAGCCATAAAAAGCATTAAGATATAAAAGAAACACAAGGCAATACAAAGAGACGCATATAAATAGGATTTAAAAAGAATGAAATAAAATAGGGGATAAACATAAGCTACATTAAACAGAAGAATACAAATCACAGTGCAGCTACAGTGCAGTGCATGATATGGATAAATAGTCCCAAATTTAATTTAATACAAGGCCGTGGTAAACAGAATCTTAAGGCTTGATTTAAAGGACCTGGAGCAGGAGGAGACCTCAGGTTTTCCAGATATGTGGAGCATAAAAACTGACTGTGAGCACAATAAGCAGACCCGTCCCGGTCGATCCGAGAGGTCTGGGTGGTTCATAATGTAGCAGCAGATCAGAAATGTATAAACCGTTCAGTGCTTTGTAGACCAGCAGTAGTATTTTTAAAGTCAGCTCTCTGACAAAGAAGAGGCCAGTGTAGAGATCTGAGAACTGGAGTAATGTGATCTACTTCCCTGGTTTTAGTCGGGATGTTTTGAATAAGCTGCTTTTTCAAAGAGACCTTTAAAGAAACTGTCGTCGAGCCTAATGAAGTTCAACGCATTAATAACTTTTTCTAAATCCTGCTGGGATATAACTCTTTTCATTCATGATATATTCTTGAGATAACAGCTGTCTTAATGTGGCAATTCAAATTTAGGTCCGACTCCATGACTGCCCCAAGTTGTCTGGCTCGCTTTATGCGTCTTTAACGTTTGATCAATCATTCCTCTTTGGCTCCAAAAACAATTATTTCCGTTTTATTTTTGACAATAAACATGAAAAAAGTAGAAATCATATCCAGAATTTCAAAGAGCAGTTTGATGGCATCCAACAAGCTGCCGTCTTTTTGAGACTCAAAACAGAGCTACTGATCCTGAACCCCCGCTGAGCCTTTTAACACCCAGCCTCAGTGCTCCCGGGTGCTGCAGCAGGCTGCCCAGTTCACAAGATGAGACGATGAGCATGTCAGACTCATGAGCAGGGGTCATCAAGAGGTTGTTGCATCTTACTTTACCAGAAGTAAATAATTTGATTATATTTTGTCACATTTTGAACTGCTACAGGGTAGGCTACAATATCACAGCTTTTGTATTAGTAAAGCTTTCTAAATGCTTGAAGTTGCACCGTGACCAGGCTGCTACTGCTCCCACTGCTCCAAAGATTTCACTGATCTGTGTGTTGAAGAAAGAAAAATATTACATAAGAAACTTAAATAGAAAAATAAATAGGTCAGCTAAAGCATGAAGCCTTTATTGAGTGACCATAATTTTATAGGAGATTTTCTGGTGGTTGTTGCTGTGTTTCTCAACACAGGAGACTATTTTCAGGGATTGCACCATGTCAGTTTTTGTAATAGGTAAACTGTGTTTGTGCAAATGGAATTTTTCATCTCAATGCCACACAGTGATTCACCAGACAGACAGCAGGGGTGTTTCCTGGTAATGATTCACAGTGTGCCTTTTTGATGAGGATCTGTCGTCATGTTTTTGTGTCTCTAAATAAAATAAGGGGAAGGTGCACTCAGTGAAACATGATCCTAATGAAAAACAGCCCTGTTTTCCCTCTAGATGCCTCTTTGCCACATGCAGTATTTCATTATCACAGACAGCAGACCTGTAGGCTGAGGTGCATGTGCACACACAGACACACACCCTTGATATTAAAACATATAACTTCAAGGCAACAGCCTCCCACCAAGAAGAACAACACTATGGCCCTACTCTCTTATCTGGGTAAAAATATATAAATAAAATGTATTTATATATTTATATATTGAGTTTAATCTTTACTGGCCCTTGGCAACAGATTAACTGTGATACAGTAAAGAAAACACAGGATAGAAAAGACAAAAAAAAGATGCAGAAAGGTGGTCAGTCAGAATGTATCGTGTCGTGTAGGTGTGTTAGCTGTTAGTCTGCTACAGCACCACTAAAATCTCTAAAATGGTTCACCATTGCTAACAGGACTCAGTAATTAACAGACAGTCATGTGTATAAATGTCTAAATGGCTCAGTACCAGGCTACCAGTGTTTGAGCGTACTTGAGGCGTGCAAAGGTATAATACTTCAAAAAGCAATCAAAATTCATAGATCTACGTCCTTTCGATCTGCAAGGGTTGAAATTTGTAAAGGCTTACTAACTAATGTGAGATCCTCAGAATCTATCATCGTTGTAAAAACTTTTCATTTAATGAAAGTAAAAGTGTGCTTCCTTTCAAGACTATTTAATGAAATGCAAAGGGGTGAGATGGGTTACACAGTACAGTACTTTCGGCTGGAACTGGAGGGCAGCAGACGCTGAGGATTGCGCTGAGCTGTGGCTAAGGCGCAGGGTGCTGGTGGCCACCACAGCTCACAACAACAAGGCACAGGTGGTGACTGATCCAGTGTGACGTGCAAGCATCAGTCAACAAGGAGCCAACCAGCCGGATGGTTGGAATGTGGCTTTCTCTCATGGGCCAAACTTTGGTCAGCCAAACCCCATTGAATGAAATTCTTAATCCAGGCTTTCTATGAAGTTCTACCAAGTCCATCCAACTTGTTCTGAGGGGGGAAGGTGGAGTCATTAGCTTGCCCTCTGTGCCTGAGGAGAGGGAACCTAGAGCACATCCTCAGCAGCTGTTCAAAAGCCCTGGGAAAGTGCTCTACTGCTGGCACCATGACCAAGTCCTGAAAGCCGTAGCGGACACTGTCTGCAGTGGGATTAGCCACTTAAAGCGCCTCCACCCAGTGAAAAAGGCTGTTGCTTTTGTCAGGGCTGGGGAGAAGCCAGCGTCAGCTGCCAGGACCACCTCCTCTGGCCTGCTCGCAACAGTACAAGACTGGGAGCCTAAAGTCGACCTGGGGAAGTGACTGAAGTTCCCAGAAACTGCTAACTCAACAAAGCTAAGGCCAGAAAATGGTGCTGAAGTCTCCAAGCAGATCATTCTCTTTGAACTCATCACATTAAGAAGGCAAACAATAGGAAGAGGGCAAACTACGCTGAGCCAGTGGAGAAATGGGTGGTGAAGCGAGGTGCGAGCCCATTGAGGTGGGATGCAGAGGGTTCACAGATAGGTCCCTCTGCAGGGCCTACAACATGCTGAGTAACACAGGGGCCTGTAGGCGAAGGGCCAACAAGGTGGCCACTGAGGCAGCAGAAGTTGCTTGAAGGTGGCTGTGGATCAGGAGGGGAGAGCCATGGGTGGGGGAGCACTACATGAACACAAACCGGGGCTTGATCGACCCCGGCTGGGTCGCCTGAGCGAGAGTGTCTCGTGTTGAAACACCTTCACCACATTAAACTGTCATGTGCTTGTTTTTTTTTTCATACATTTCGTCGAGATTTTTTTTTCCTCTATAATCACTCAACATTATTACTCGTCTTTTCTTCAGTACTCCTTACCTCCCGTAAATATGAGAGATATTTTATTCACTCACTCCCCTAGTGTTAGTTCCACAGTAAACTTCTGCATTTGTCTTACAATTTTACCTGTTGCCCTTATTCGTATCTGTCACTGTGTCCCAATTCATTCCTACATGCTGATTCGAAGCACGTTTTTAATCAGTAACGTCTTCACACTGAAAGAAGAGGCAAAAGAATGTATATTCAAAAGCAGACAGTTCGGGTGTGCTTTTGATGCAATGCACAAAAGAAATGGAGAAGCTGCACACAGCTAGAAAAAAATGAAATAAATCATGGGTGGTGGTGAAACAGCTGCAAAAACAAAACAAAACAAAAAAAAAAATATCTTGGAAAAACAAAATATATGCATCAAATCTCTTAATGTCTCCTGCAGTGAAGTTAAATTAGCAGTAGCTTCACAAATATGACATAACATCCAACACACTTATTGTATCATTTCCTGTTAGTATGAATGGTAATGTTGATTTATTTGTAAACTAACTGCTAATCCAGTAATGAATTGTTTAGCATTAGTATGTAGCAACGATTTTACTGATCAGCTCACGTCTTTTTTGCTCAGTGAATATTTGGACCAGTGTGTTATGTGTTTTTGTTACGTTGTTGTTGTTTTTTTCCAATTTGATCGGTATATGAAGTTTGTTTGTGGTATTTTCAGTCTCATGCACGGCGGCCTTATGCATGCTTGTCCAAGCTACAGCGGCTTGGTTTGAAATGTATTCATGAAGACAGGTTAGAGGCCAGAGTCACTGAGGTACTTCACTTCAGTACCAGGACCTTAAGATGATTGCCTGTGCGAGCTTCTGAGAGAAGAGAACATGAAACAATGATATGGAAAACAAAATAATGGAACTGGGTGTATTCATGGAGTGGAACTCTGAAAAGCTCACCTAACAAAGCATAACATCCTGGTGATTGATGTTATTTAGGGGAAGAAAAGACAAAAAACAGAGTGCAACTAACTACTTCTCTATTGAGCAATGTTGCTGGCATTTCTATCAAGGATTACAAGCATCCCAGTTACCGCTTTAAATATATTATATATATTACTCAGTGGAATTAACATAATATGAGGGGTCTGTGCCTCTGCAATTTAAATTATTGTGTTATGTTACTATGATTAAAAAAACGGTTCTGCTAATTAAGGACTTGTTCTTTTTCCAGGTGTGTTGCTCTCTCCATCTCTTCTCCATAGTTCTGCCTTGCTCTCGTTTCCCTCCCACATAAGGATCACGAGAGACAAAATATCTGCATGGGCCTGCACTGCACCAAATGCTTTCCAAGTCACCAAGTGTTTCTTTACATTATATTGACAGAAAACAGCTAAGGTGGGATAACTCATGAGTATGCATAACATGATGCTTGGATTAAGGTGTCTTGCATCTAAAATGAATAAACATGCATTATTTAATGGAGATCTTTCAACAGAAAAAAAAAAAAACATAAGTAAGAGTGACAAAGTGTGTCCCTTTGCCTGGTATGAGACTTTCTCAGCAGTGACACCCAACATGCTGACTGTTGAGCACTCAGTCGAGTGCAAAGCTGTTTAATTATTGTGATGATTAGCAGGTACAGTTTGGGGCTGAAAATAACAGTTTGCTGAGAGAGATTTGCAAATCTTCTATCTTGACTACAATACCACATGATCTCACTTATCTGTGCTATTTTAGCATTTAGCATCTGACTTTGTGAATCCAGTGGGAAATTACACCTATTACACTAATTTAGGCAAAACTGTTAAGCACGAGGTGGAATGTCACATGAAGGAATCCCAGTGCAGCTCATGCCTCAGTGACGCATTGCATTGTCCATTTGACTATTAAAAGAGGCTATATGGAAGTTTCCTCTGCTGCCAAACGTGGTGGTGGTGGTGATGGTAGCTTGCCAAGAGCTTCAGCCTGCATTGTGTTTACAATACAAGACATTATAATAGCCTACGCCCCCTGAGCAGTGCAATTTCTTCATGGCAGACCAGACGCCACAGTGACTTGCTATCGGAAAGTGCTGAGACGGCCCGACCAGGCTGGGCTAACTGGTTAGCATGCATTCAGTAGAAGACTAGAAGTGATAGCAAGAAAAATATTTAAAAAAAACTGCATGTGGAGATGCACTGATATTTAAGTGTACAGTTTTACACACCAATCCCATCTGGACTATCTCCACACACTGACATCTCACTCTGAAATGCCCGATTTCCAATTCATATTTTGCCCTATTGATATCAAGACATTTAATAGTAACATTTTCAAATGTCCTAAGATCACCTTAGGTCCCAATGCTTCTCCTAAAATTAAAAATTTGGCATAGAAATATTGTGTTGCATAACTTCATGATTTACAGCTGCATTTCCAACCTTTTCGTGACTGTCTGGCGCCATATTTATCTCAACTGTTGTTTATTTTGTCGAGCATCCTGTTGAGACAAAGAGCAACCTAATGATGATAACGTTGGGACCCGAGGTATAGGTGCAGAATTTTCTCTGTGCAAATTATGCTGGCATGGAAAATAGCTGACTATATTTGCATCTGTAATTCAGACACCTGACAGATCCTTGCAACCTGCTGTGCAGTCCAAATGCAGAGCATCTGCTTCAATCCAGTTGCATATAGAAAACATGGATGGGTAAACATAGCTTATCCTTACTGCTTGGCAGTCTCATTTCACCACAGAAGTATTCAGTCTTTCAGCATCGCACAAGCTAAGCCGAGCTGCGTTTCTTCAAGACCCAGCCGCATGACTACAGACATATAATAAACAGCAAAACCACTAAGTGTATTCCATTATGAATAGTGTAAAATAAGCTCTTTTTATAGTACAAAATTATCATTTTCAAAACAAAACAAATCCTTTGTATTAGTCAAAAACATTTAAAAGAAGTACGGTCTTTACATTGTGATTAAAGCTGAAACGATTAATGAATTAACCGGTTCGTCAAACAACAGAAAATGAAGCAGCAACGATTTTCATCATCGATTTAAGGCACCCTGTGGAGTTTCTAACTCTCGTAGCGCTGAGGGGTAGTTTTGTTTATCCCATGCCAGCATATGAGGAAACACATGCACACACACACACACACACACACACACACACGCTGTATACCCAATCCTGCAAATAGTTTCACAATATCATTACCACCACCACAGATGTGCGCCACCAAATGCAGTGAAGGAGACTGCTAGCGAGTAAACGTGGATGTAAACAATGCAGGTTTCCAACTTTACAGAAACATCAGCTTTGCAAATGTTGTATGTGGAAGGAGACGCACTCAATATACTTGTTAGACCTCAGGGATACACACCATGGAGGCAAATGTAAATATAAGTTTTGTTTGTTTACAAAAAACTCTGCAGGCCACCTTCATCGAAAATCATTGTCAAGCACAAGTTCCTGGAGCCCTTGTTTGGGAACATGTGATGTGTGTTTTTTCACTGTTTGCTAAACAATTAATTGATTGAGAAAATAATCTCAAAATAAATCAATAATGAAGATAAATGTTAGCCCCGTTTGTGACTGATGCATCTTTCCACATTTTTTAGACTGAAGTTTAATGCAGCAGCAGTAACAATGGTTGAAATAATAACTTCTACTTGCTTTTTGTTTTCATTTAAACTTCACTTTCTTCACTAGTTTTTGGCTGAAAAGTAAAATTTTGTTAGATTTTTCCTGAGGATCAAATTGTTCAACATATTCTTAGTTCACGATTGACGTCTATCTTCATAACAAAAATTATCACATAATGAAAATTAGCCTTAACAAGCTCTGAGCCGTAAATGCCCCTCAGCTTCCTCATTAGGATATATTCTTAACACACTAACATAAAAACATTTTGAGGACATGTTTTAACCTGCCCAACTCCGACACCCCAAGGGAACTTTCACCAACATCAACATTTAGCAGCTCTGCCTGCTTTCTTTAGACTATTGTAAATGCAGAAACACACGGTCGTGATAACCATACACTAAAACATCCGCCAGGCTCCAAAGTCTTCACAGTTCAACGTCTGTTTTCACACTCATGAACAGTGGGCTCTGCCATTGTTTTGCTCGGTGTCAGAGAGCCACAGAACAGCAAAGCTTGCAGTGCAAAAAGCTCCTCACTCTCACACAGCAGGAGCTTTGTGTGTTGGCCGCAATACAGCGAAGGCTGCATTATACCTCAGCGTCAGTGGGCAAAACAGCACTGCACTCACTTTATTCAGGCAGAGATAACGGCAGCAGTTTGCAGCTCCAGCATTAACTGAAATTACAACATCTAATTTATGATGTTTAACTGTATAATGGCCATTTACAACAGGAACAGAATCTGCAATGAAAACAACAATGACTATAATATTTTGTTTTTATGCATGCTCAACATCTGCATCTTTCATTCACAAAGCTTCTTAATGCAATTTAGGGCCTGAAAAGAAAAATTTGGGGCTGGACAGCGGCTGCAAGCATGAAGAGAAGTCGTTTAAATTTTGCAGTGAGGGATGTGGGTGAACTCTTTGAGTCAAATGCACCACTTCAGAATCCAGGCTTTCTCCTTAATTGCTATCAGCTGCTGTTGACACTGAGGGGAGATTAAAGTTTCACTTTGTTACTGTCAGGGTAAGTGGAGCAGCAAATAGCTGAGCCTCCTGAATAGAAAACCAATTCCTGCATAATGATATAACAAAACAGATTCTCACAGCTCTGGGAGCGAACAACATCGCGGCACTAAACACAATGGGGACATGTGGCTATAATTCAGACTGATGCATTATTAT
Organism: Seriola lalandi dorsalis; assembly: GCF_002814215.2. Taxonomy (NCBI): domain Eukaryota; kingdom Metazoa; phylum Chordata; class Actinopteri; order Carangiformes; family Carangidae; genus Seriola; species Seriola lalandi. The sequence goes on along the minus strand of NW_019524973.1, from coordinate 370,229 downwards.
ACAAAGGGCCTCTATAATGGTGGAAATTAATTCATTATCTCCATTATTTTCTTGGACTTCCACAAAGGCGGTGCCTCATTCCTTCTGTTCCATGTTTGTGTGTCTATTTTGATGCACAACACAGTTATGATGAGTTTAGGTCAACAGTTAATGAGCTTAAATGATGAAGTATCTTGGTAATACTGCCTAATGTCAGTGGCTGCCAGATACAGCGATGCAGTGTGGTCCTACTGTCCACTGTCAAATGTTCAGGCCCAAGAGGCTGGCGATAAAATCTCTGAGCATGCTTTAGACCTTTTCATAATATTTCCATCTCTCAGATTTGACCTTTAATATTTTGACATTCGATTGAATTGAGAGGAGAAGGCGAAGCCAATAACATTGAGCTCATCCTGCTTTGTCTTCCACCGAGACTGACATCACCCCGCTTCAATCATGCAGATCACTCTGGGGAACCAAACTCTCTCCACTGCCTACTTGAGCTCAACTGAAGTGATGGTAACTGTTCAAAAAAGGATTTGTGAACTGAGCTGAACCTGCTGCTGCTGTGACCGTTAAGGACGAGGTGGTTGCCTCAAGATGCTTGTCCTGGAAAATATATATATAGCTCTCTTCTCCCCAGTGATGTCAGACAAATTCTACAGCTGCACTTCATTCATGAAAAAAATACACCCAGAACTATTTTAATAATCAATCGTTTTGAGTCTTTTTTTTTAAGGATTCTGGTTTTCTTAGTCTTATATGATGGTAAAGTGAATGTCGTTGGCTTTTGGACTGTTGGTCAAATAAAACAATTTGACATTTGACATTAAAAGATGTCACATTGGGCTTAGAGAAATAGTGACATGCATATCTTACCATTTTCTGGCATTTTAAAGAATAAACAATAAATCCAGAAAATAGTAAACAGATGAATCTATAAAGAAAGTAATCCCGTTAGTTGTAGCCCAATTTAAATGTGATTTAGCAACAAATATCAATACTGTTTGGTCAAACAAAACCATGTCTCTAGATGCTAAAATTCAGGAGTTAAACCTCACACATGAGCAAACCAGATGCTAAAACACTACTTTGCATACTGAGGCAGTGTGGGAGTTTCTGTGCTGCATGCATGTCTGTTTTCTGTCAGAAGACTTTCCAGATATTGATCTTTTTTGTAGCACTTCTGCTTTGCTTGCTCAGATTAGCTCTATGAGTTGCCATCCCCCTGATTTTTGTCTAGAATTGATGAGACAAATGACCTAACTGTTACTGAGCAGAGGATTTTGTTTGACCTAAGATTCTGTTAAAAATACTACAGAGAGTAAAAGAATTGTTACTCACATTAGCCTGCAAATTTAAAACACTGAGTGATTTGGAACCTTTCTTGTTTCTTCATATCACTTCTGTGTTCGATAGAGATTTCTCCTTCTTCTTGGACAAATTCCAGGAATGTCTTGAAGAAGTTACAAAAGGTAAATTCTGCTTTGTGCTGCAAGAGACGCTGAACTTGAAGAACTTCTGAATATTATTAAATCCTGTGGCAGGACCTCAGACCCCCTTAATGAGCTGTTCAATTTTTCCGGCCTATGAAGGAGGAAGTCAATTAACCCAAACAATAATGGTGGATAAATCAAGCTGTCACAGTGCAGTAACATTTAATGCAGTTTATTGTTTCAGCCAGTAAGTGAATGTTGTTTCTGTTCATGGCAGTCAGTGATGATTCATCTCTGCTATACAGACAACATCATGTATACTTCAGCTTCAAATGTGTCCCGGACATAGGTTAGAAGGAAGTAAATGCAGGTACTTTGTAGATTTGAATAGATTTTTGATTGTAATCAAACACTTTTGGAAATGCAGAAATGACACAGTAGGCTTTAATTATGGGTTTCAATCCGCAGGATTTTTCGCTGAAGTTTGCTTCAAGCCTGTTTTCCTTTTTTTGTCAGTCTGTGAAGAATTTTTTCTGATAGAAAATATGGTCATTGCTTGGGAAAGCTTTGAAACAAGTTACAGCCTGGGTGCCATATTGGTCCTTTCATGGTGGCCATATGTTACTGAATTGTCTTCAGAAGAAGAGCTACTTGTGTTGAAATATACTTGAGTGGAAGTACATAAGCAGCCTTTCTTCTACGCGGGTAACATCAGGGTTACAACAACTTTATACACTGGGAATTCATCTATACTGGTAGAACTGACCAATCAATTGTGTTGTTTACACATTTACAAATAATAATAATGATGATAAACAATAATGTTTTCCAGTATAGTCAGCTTTAAGCTCAGTATCACTAGGTATTACATCTTTATTAAATGATGTGACAACTTGTGCCCAATGTGCCTGTACGCTGTAAACAGTGCGCCGATATGAGGCAGAGTGAAAAGAAGTAGAGTGCGGGGGTCAGAGTGTGCAGCACATCTGCCTTTCCTGCAGAAGAAGAGGTCACCTGCTTTATCCAGATATATTCAGTTTGAAAACACCTTCGATCACATTATTCACAGCTACTACTACCTAACACACACACACACACACACAAACACACACTCGCTCAACAGTAACACAGAGAGCCACAATGCAAAGTGAGGTGGTAAATGCTGAAAGTGCAAACTCCGTCACTCACATTCTCTCAGGTCGCTTTGGATATATAAGATTGCCCCAAGGTTCTGTGAAGCACTTCTCATCTGCTAAACTTAGCACCCCCATCTGTTAAAGACCTTATGACAGAGTGTGTGAGGAATCGACTCTCTGCTATCTGGGTCTCTGTCTCTCTGCTCTCCTCTCTGTGTGCACCAAAAGACGGCACCTCTCGTGACCCTTTACTCAAGGTGCTGAAGTTTCTAGAAAACATAACCAGAGTCTGTTGATGACACATAAAAGAAGCCATTTGAGTGAGCCAAAAAAAAACAACAACAACAACAAGAAACGAGGACTGATTCCCAGGCCAGAAATCCTCAGCTCCATCTCTATCTGTAGTCAGTGATGTGAACACAGGGGAGTTGTTCAAATTTCTTGAGACAACAGGATGAGAATATCTCCGATCTGTCCACAGAGGATGTTACTCAAGCGGCGTTTTTGGCAGCTCAGTGTGCCACAGTCAGTCCTCGTCCAGTCCTACAGATCCATCATTGAAAGCATCCTCACACCATCCATCACAGTCTCATATGGCTTTGCCTCCCGCCGCTTCAAGGGAAGCGTGTCATTCAAACCTCTGAGGGGGTTATCAAGTGCCGGCTGCACTTCATCACACACACACACACACACACACACACACACACACACACACACACACACACACACAATAACAAAGCAAGCAAAAAAAAAAAGGGAAAGAAGAATTTTGCCGACCCGGCCAACTGGGACAGCCACCTGTTTGACCTATTTGGTTTACTTAAACCCCCCGCCCCTACAACTGTCTCTTCACATGGGCCAACACTCTTCTTCTCTCAACCACTTAAAGTCAGAAACTTTAAATCTTTACATTATAGCTCCAGGCTAGTGGTTCAGATTGAATTTAGATATTAGCCAAGATGATTATTAGTTTAAGAATGGTAAACTCCTAAAACCAAACCATATATTAGCTGGTAAGCAGCTGCCACCTCACGGAGGCTTGTCAGCAACAAGTGAGGCTAATCGAGAGGCGAGCTCCAGGGCTGAAAAAGCCGAGTGCAGTTCCTCAGATTGGCCACTTGAGGCAGGCAAATATTTCTAAAACTCAACCGCTTAATTTTTATTTGTTGTAATTCTTCCTTTTAAAAAAATCCGAAAAATATTGCAATTTCAAAAATGTGAAAAATTCAGACAGAAAATTCAATTGTCAAATATAAAAAAAAAACAAAACAAGTCAAGAGTAAATATCCTTAGTGCCCAGATGTTGACGTTAGAATTTTTCATCTTGAATTTTATCACCAGTCCCATTGAGCAATCTGATTTCTCGACTTCTGAAATTTGAATCTGAATTTGTGAACCAAACATTCATAGTTGCCTTTTATTTTACAGCAAACCTACTGACTTGTCATAACAGTGAGAGCACAGGTGATCTTCAGGTCAGGCCAGGGAGTCAGTCTGCAACCATCGCTAATGTTATGAAATACACCCATGATCTTCCTGCTATACCACGTCTAAATATCTGCTGTGAGAAAGGGCTGTAACGGCACCCAGCAAACAGATTTACTAGTGAGATAAATGATACCTGCTGATGTTAACACTTGTGCTGTGGCCAGCCCCTTCACAGGTGATTTTATTCATTTCATTTTTTTTTATTTATTTGCCAGAGTGAAAAAACAGAAACAGCATCCAGACAGGCTTGAGTTGTTTCCAGTATTTCTACCACAAATCAAAACCAATCCAAGCGGTCGGGCTACAAAAAAAACCATCCACACCAGCCACATTCCTGTGTCCTGCTTCACAACATACATCACACATGGAGGACTCCTCTGCTGTGCATGGCTGATCATCTGTCACTAGCACTGATGAAACCCGTAAGACATCAATGAGGCCCACATTTGATGAAAAATAGCCACAAGCACAAAAGACAACCAGCCGACCGGAGCAGAGGTTCACAAATCCTGTGAGACATACAGCAGAACATGACGCACCAACATTTGGAAGCATACAGTGGTAGAACACACACACGCATGCTATACATCCTCTGCCAACATATACACAAGGTAGCTAATGAGGGAAAGGTTTTGAGGGTCGTTGGGGCAGGATGAAAGATGAAACTGAAACTTAAAGATGAACGGTGGCGGCACAACTTTAAACGTTAATCCTTCACACAAAATTTGATCCACTCTTCTTTGGCTTCTGAAGACCAACCATGTAGTGTGATGACACTCCAGACTTATAAAAGTGGCAGATACATCACAACAATTGGCAGAAATGATTAAACATGGTTATAAAATGAAGGGGAGAAGAAGAAAAAAAAAAGCAATCCTCCGCCTGGTCCCTTTTTCTCTTCTGCAGTGCGCTGAAAATCCCCCCAGGATGAAACCTCACAAACCAATAAAATGCCACTTAATAACACTGGTACAGAATGCCCTCATAAAGACCTCAAGATATCATCAATACCCAACCATCAAAGTTATTGCACAGCTGGGGATGGAGTGACAGGAAGAGGCAAGATGTTTGCCATGGCCCCAAATATTTTTTGTTTCCCCTCAAACTGAGTGCTAGTGTCACATTCACTGACCCTTAAAAAAGGGCCGTTGCTTGTATGTCATCCTTTAATCCGCCCGACTTTAAACACACAATCTTGAGTGAATCTAGAGTCTTATCAGTACTGGCAGGTTATGTTCTGAGGTTATGTTGGCTTTTTGTGTGGGCTTACGTCTGAACATCTCCAGCGTTCATTTTCCACTTGCAGCTATCCGTCTAACAGATGGGAATAAACCCGGAGCAGCTGAATTTGAGGGTTTATTTAAAATTCTGTGTGATTTTCCCTTCCTTAATGGTGATACGTTGTGTTCATGAACAAATATAAAATGCCACAGTCTTCCTTTGCTTCAAACATAACAAAAAACAAAAAAAAAAGGGCAAAAAGTCACAACATTGTGCTCAAAGCGTCTCTGCTGCATATGCTCCATACACTTAAAGCACAGGTTCTGACATATTTATACGCAGCGTGAGTTCCAACAGCTCGCGTCGTGATCCAATTAAACTTAAAGATTTCACAATTTTTCACGCTGGAATGAAAAGTAGATGAGTCGTGGTGAAGTTGACATGGAGTCTGTGCAATTATAAACGCCTTCACAGCAACATCAGTCTCACTTCACTGTTGGTCAATAACCTATTATGGTCCTCTCATAAAACGACTGGATATGCACGATTGCTCATGAATCATTACTCCGGCTTCCTGTTTTGTGTGACTTTTGGAAGTTTTTGAATTGTGTCTTTATTCTGAGTTTATTGATGAAAAGTTGTCAGACATTAAATAATAGCAGCCAATTGAATTTAAAATCACATACAGTGAAGTTTGTCGACAAACACATTCGGTTCATTCTGTTACATCTATTTACATCTAAGAGGACTAACTGTCAAATCTTAAGTTTAGTAAAATGTAGAATTTCACAGCTGACCCACAAAAATATACTTCAATCATGTAAAAACAGATTAATTACTAGTCGAAAAACTTTAAATTGCTAACATCAAACTTTTAAAGGTGGAACAGATTTTATAGGTGCAAAACGACAAGGGCTGCTTTGTGTAATGTGGACACAAAGACAGACCGAGCACCGCCTCGGATTTGTTTGATGCTCGTTCAAATCTGTGTGTAATTGAGCTGAAATTATTTGTTAAATAATTCATTAGTTGATCAAAGAAAATAAATCAGCATCTATTTTGATAACGAAACTATCCTCAAAGCCATTTTGAAGCAAAAATACCAAACATGATCTTGTTCTCCTGTGTTTTTCTCTGTTTTATATCATTGTAAACAGAATATCTGTGGGTTTTGACAATTGAGGACGTCAACTTTGACTTTAGGAAACTATTAAGAAGCATTTTCCACTAATTTTTTGACCACTTTTCATAATTGTGAAAATAAACGAAAGATTTACTGATAATGAAACTAATTGTGAGTTGTTACCCTTGTGTATAACCTAATCTGTCTTTCCAGTGTCCAACAAAAAGGTATTTAATAGGATTATATAAACAATCAAACACCCAACTAAACCCACTGAAAACCGCACATGCTGCTCGACTGTTACAGAGGTGCTGCTCACCTAGAGAATGAAAATAAATAGCTTAAAAATGAATCTCATAAGAACGGTTAGTGGGTCTGTAATGATTGAGGGTGTGTGACTGAAATCATATGGTTGTAGTGTGGAAAATGATACTGTGATAAATCACAATTACACTGGCCTTCTTAGAAGCTCTGGCCTGGTTTTTGTACATAACCATATGGTAACATTTGCCTTAAAACATGCTGTGAGGCAGAAACTTTCCAATTTCAGAAAAAACTGCTTAAGTAAATTTATTGTTTTAAATTCATTCGGATCAATTATTTCAATGGAAACTATGCAGGGCAGACTGCCACCACCTCTACGCCGCCATCTCTGAGTATGGTCTTTTTGAAAAACTCTCCATTCATCACTGAATGCATCACAAATTAATTAATTCAGCAAAACAACGTTGACCAGTATTCCCCTCAAATGGAAGTATCACTTTGTGCAAGCAGGTGCAGGCAAAGCTTCAAGTATAAAAGGCTGCCTTCTTTATTTATTATTTTCTTATTTTCACGGGATGGGTAGCTGCTAGCTGTTAATGGTGAATAAATTTGGGAGTGCAATAATAAAAATTATGCCTGTGATTTTCATTAGTATGCAAGGTGCTGATGGCAGCAGCTCTGCATTTGTTAACAATATGCACACAGAGTTTGCAAAGCTGAGGAAAAATGAAGTAAAAAGGCTTGAAAAACACCAGACTAATGGAGGGATACTTGCAAGCTTCTATCTCCTTCCTTTTATACTTCAGCTATAAACTCAGCTCATGAACAGCTTCTGTCTTGATTGTGATCAGGAGTAGGTGGGGAAGTAAGAGAACTGTAGCTTCTATTTTTTCACATAATAAAACTTAAAAAAAAAAAAAAAAAAACCAAGTGCACCTACTCTGGATAATGTGGACTTCTTGGTGTGCAAAAGAAAAACATTATATATATATATATAATTCAAGTAGTAACACCAAGGTCTGTTACATTTTTAGAAAATGTATGTAGAGGGAGTAAAAGACTGGACGGCCTTAACAGAGCTGTCAAACTAAAAGCTGATTATCTTCATTAAGTGCCCAGATGACAGTTATCACCAGCCCAATTATCCATACCACATATCTGTCATCCTGCTGGAGAACCTGTCTGCAAACCGCAAGAGACATAACTCCCACACTGCAATTCATAAACTTGTTTAGTCCAATTTCCAGCCTAAAGATCAGGCTCCCCTGTCAGCTGGGATAAACCGTGCAGAGTCCTCTTTATTGCCTCTGCCCCTGTTGCTTTCCTTTTGTTGTTTAATGAATAAACGACTCAATTATTGATGATTTTGGAGTTCCTAAATTATTAAAATGTGCCTGTAGTTGAAAGCAGCGCTGGGGTTAATGTGGGTGATATAGTGGCTCGGATTAAAAAAAAAAAAAATTTAAAAAAAAAACACCTCCTGTTAAATTGTGTTGATTACTGCTGGGTGCCCACTGCTCAGGAAACATGGACTAAAAATACACGTATACAGTAACAATGTAAGGACAGATTACTGTTTGAATTTTCTTTTATGCTGATTTTATTTAATTGCAGGATTTGGTGTTAAATTGGTTACACTTGCAGTCACTTATTTCTTGCAGGCACAGTGAAACAAGCCATAAACACCCACTGTCCAGCCAACAAATTTAAGCCAGTGGTTATATATTTATAGTTGTAGATATAGTAGTTATAATTGTTAACAAATACATTTATAATATCTTCTTTACAGCTACATTGTAGTGTGTTATAAAGGGCAGATAGCAAATAGCGGCTTCAGCAGAATTAGCTTTAGGTGAAACATCTGTCTCCACTGAGTCACAGCCATAGAAATACTGATTAGAGCAACTTTAACATGATGAAAGTTTGTTACCGCAGACAGACTGTATATGCAAAGTTTGAATCTACTCTATCACAATATTTGTGGCCAATGTTGGCGAGTAGTATCACAGTATTTTTAGCCGGTGTTACTCCTTCCTGTGAAGCAGACAGGTGCTGGACTCCTTTGCTAATTGGCATTTTGGCAGCTTTACGAGCCAGAAGGCGGCTTCTCAATTACTGAGCAGTTTGCCTAACAAACCTGCCAGGGTGGCACCTCAGTGTATTCAGTTTGCCTTAACCTGCAAACATTTGCAACTAAATATTCTTTCTTTCTTCATAATATTACTTTTTTTTCTTTCCGCCACTGTGCAACAGACTAAGTGTATAAGACAGGTACTGATATTAGATGCAGCTCAGGCAACAATGCATAGCCTCATTCTTAAGAAACTGTTGCACATCAAGGCACACGGAGAGACAATATTTCAGGGTGCAGAACACCAGCGAGCGATAGCAGCAACAGAAAACAGCTGCCTCTGAATGGTGGATCTGGGTGCTAGATTTATCATGCTCTCAACATGACCTCTTTCGACTTGAAATACACAAGTCCTTTGATTGCTTCAGCCTCCCTGACATGAGCTTTCAATCAGACCCTTTGAGAGCAATTCCCTGGCCGGGCTTTGTCATCTATATTTCCACAATTGTTTGGAGTCCTGATTTTCAGGAGCACTCAGCGACCGATCGCTTTTACCTCACCTCACCTCCTCTCCTGTCTCCAGAGATAAAGAGATATCCAGTTGTTGTCAGACACTGCATGCACACTCAATTATCCATAAGACTGTTGGTTTTATACAAACTCCTTTGCTGTAAAGCAACAGAATCCAAAAAAAAGGGTTAATGCTTTTGATGTCTAAACGATTCATTAGAGAACTAGTTGTTCCGCTTTGATATTCAGGACAGACAATAATTAAATAAACTTGCAGACCTTTAACTTTTATCTAATAAAATGCAGTTATGTTTTAAATTTGTCTGGAGTCTCTGTTTAAAAACCTCAGTTAGATAAAGCATTTTCAGTAATTGACTAATTTTCTTACATGCATGTGCAGAGGGAGGATGAGGGTTGGGGGGGGGAAATATGAAAACAATGAAAAACTGCAATGAAAAAGAAAAGGGAAGAAGCATGAAGTCAGCAGAGGCATGTTTAAGGTAGATAAGGTGAAACCAATTGACAGTTCCTGCTCTTTCCCAGTGGCAACAGACATTTTATTGGCAAGTCAGTAAGATAGTCTCCCCGGCCCCAAGAATAAGCCAGAGAATTGCAACAGCTGGAGAAAATGCTATTGGTCACAGCGAGTCATTGAAAATGGAAGTCCCAGAGCTCTGAGCTTCTGCCATGAAATTCTGCTTTTCCTCTTTAGAAAGGTGTGGCATATTTCTAATGAGATCCCTCTATCACGCCTCAAGTCAGATTTCACAAAGTAATTAACACATCGAGTATGACGTAGTCTCTACCGCTCAGCCTGCACATACTTGTCAAGATGTGTGACTTCGTGATCACGTCTGTTATTATTTGATTGTGAGAAGACTGTTGATTCAGAAAAGTTGCACTCTCTCCAAGTGTATGATTTTTTTTATTTTATGACAGGGCTAAAAGCTAAACACGGCACACCAGCATGCTTTGTATTTCAGTGGATGTCGAAGAAGAAGCAGACCTCACACTATGCAGGGAAACATCCCATCATCCGTGTGTTAGAGGCTACAACAGACAGTTTAGTGAGGGGTGGTTGAGGAAATGTGTCACAACAACACTCAGATAGTCCTGGGATAGTGTCCCTGGACACTCAGTTTCTGGCATGTGCTGCTTGATCAGTAGGCTTGGGCAGCCTGGCACATGGTGGGAGAGATTGGCAGTTCACAGCTTGCTTTCATGGCTGGTTGGATGAATGATTAAAACAGCATGATAGGCAGCTTTATAACATAGATGGGGTCACAGAGGCCTGGCAAGTCTCTCCCCGACAGGGAGGAGGAGGAAAAAAAAACGAAAAAAAAAAAAACAGTCTACTCACGGAGCCACCCATGGCTAATTAGATCTGACGTGCAGTAGAAAGTGAGTTAAAATGTAATCTATTCATAATCAGGATGTCGTGATGAATATTGGACTTGACATGTTGCAATGGATTCAACCATGTATACGAAGTGTGAGTTAAGGTCACAGAAGCTTGTAAACACAGAAGGTTACTGTAGATAGGTATTACATGAGCGTTACTGCAACTAATTATTATTTCTTAATCACCAGCTCATGTTAAGTCTGCTATAATCAAAGTTCAAAGTTTTTATATTAACATAGGTTTGGCTCTGCAATTCACCTCAGCTCTACAAAGCTTCATAGCATCTTTCAGCCCTTTGTTTTGTATGTTACGGCTGTTTCGGTTCATTCCCACTGCTCTCATTAGTGTCATTTTAGCAGCTGTTTTCGGCAACGTTAATAAACCCATCGCACACTATCTAGCCACGACCAAACAACAGCCGGACAAAGTTAGCAGTTAGCTGAACATCATACTGGAGGATAAGGCGCGAGTTTCCCGACTTTTGTGTCCTCAAATTTGCGACAATGTAAAACAGAGAAAAGCAGCTCACACATTTTCAAAGGTGGAATTAGCGCAGGTTTGTCACTGTTGCTTGACAAATCATATTAATCAATTATCAGAAGTGTTGCTGATTAGATTAATTTGCTAACTGTAACATGTCATTTCAAATTGTTAATAATCATTCATGAGATGCATTATGGTCTATCACTGGCCCAACTTTTCCCTGCATAATTCAGGAGGTGCTTCCAAGACTCGGTTACTATGTTGTTTGATTCATTAATACAACCTAATTACCTAATTATGCAGGCTGCCTCTCAATCTTGCCATCGTTTACC
>NW_019524973.1:325215-358764 GCF_002814215.2 Seriola lalandi dorsalis | reverse complement strand
CCACACTGTCTTTCACTCTGTCCAATCTGACTGACCCCGCCGCCGCTCTCTTACTCTCTACTCTCCGATACAGCGACAGTGGGTGGGGGGGGTCTGTGAAAGTTGTCAGCTGTAACAAGAGGAAACGCATCTAAACCTTGAGACAGAGTGAAGTTTATCCTCATATTTAATTTCATATCCTAAATCAGTGCTGTGTTTGTTCATTAATATTGAGCACTGTTCCTGCCAGGAACTTATGATTTTCATAAGCTCATTAGTGACTGCACCACAGATCATCGGGGGTCGGGGTGAGCAATTATTATGCTACAAGTGGAGGAGCCAGCTTATGAAAAATATGTTAATCAATAATGGCTTTAAGCAAACTGGTTCAAGCTCTAAAAGCATAATAATGTACCAAATTTAGTTATGTTTTACCAAATGATTTAAATCAGGGGAGAGAATATAGATGCTCTAAGCCCACCCTCGATTTCCCATCGTTTAGCGTTACTGGAGGAACAATTATCAAAATGAGCATTGTAGCAGAGAGTGGCCATGAAGTCCAAATTACAGCCAATGAGCGTATTTTCTATTCCTTTTTCATCCTTTTAGATAACATGACCTGGAGAAAGGTTTAAATGAAGTATAGCAGCAACAAGGACGACCATGGGAGGATTTCTCCTGGTCGGCCTGTCTGAATGATTGGTGTAGGTGGTCGGGGAAACGCTAAAGGTCCTTGTGGAAGTTAAACCTGATTAGAGGGTAAACAATATCATTTGTAATACGCAGGGCTCCTCCGTGGTGTCGGTAATGACCGGGAAATGAATTCATGACAGTTTTTTTTTTGCACCCCACCACGTCTCCCAGGTTAAGGTGTTTCTATGAATAGTGTTTGTTATTTTGGTAAATCACTCCTAATTCAATATGTGTGTTTACAATTAGGTTTAATGAGATAAAACGGGAAGACTGAGCGTAGCAGTGTTTTTTTTTGTTTTTTTTACTTCACTTGTTTAAAAATATAGAGGCTCACTGGGGAGAGCATGTTGCTCTTTTTCCCTTCATCAGTCTCTCTTTTGTATATGAGAACACGTTAAGTTTTCATGAGGACAAATTCAAGGGTAAAAAGCACACAGTGTGTGAATTATGGTCTTTTTCTTATTATAAAACCCAAATGTCAGATAAAAATTTCATCACCGAGGCAGAATGGTGGAGGAACGGTAAGACCTAGGGAGTTGGCAACATTGTGCTTTCTGCATTTATGTTTTGTTTAGTTTTTCTTGTACAGCGATGCAGTTTTTTTGGTTCCACAGCTAAGTTTCAGTTTGTGTTCATACTGGCTTTTTACGACCGTATCAAGAGCTGTACACATGATGTCTTGGGTAACAGTTTAAGTCACGCTGTTTAGCGTTCATCAGCAGTAAATAAATGGTTTATTACACTTTATAACGTAATTGTAAACAAATGTAAGGACATTTTAAGTGTTTATTAATGTATAGCATTTGTCAGCATTTATAACTTTCCATATAATTACAAATTTCACTTATTTATAAGTGTTAGCGTTTTTATGGACTAACTTATCAGTTTTATTTTTGGTGACTGTCATCCAGCGTCTTCAGCACTACATTGACCCACGAGAGGGAAATTTCAATTCTGGTGACTTCCAGTGAATCATGCAGCGCCGTAAAGTTGTTATGTGTTTATTCATCATAAAATTCTGTGGTTGGTGTGTTTTTGCTTTCACACCATATTCTTTGGCAGGTCCTCATTAAAAAAATAAGTGAAACTGGATTCTCATTGTCTGCCATACAGTAACTGTGCCCCTGCAGTATAAAGACGTCTCTTTTTTGGCCTGTCAGTCAATTGAATGTGATTTTTGCACTGATGATGCTGGTGCATCAAAACAACGAGTTATTTGTCGGTCCATATGACTTTGTGTTTACAGCTCTTGGTTCAAAAAAAGCGCTTGTAGTTGAACTTCACATAGTTGTGATGTGTGACAAGCTATTTTGGGAGCCCCTCGTTCTGGAAGTCCCATTCATTGTTACGTGGCAGTTGAAGCACGTCTACAAATTGCATTGACAAGAAACTCTGCTTGCTAAATATTCGATAGAAAAGATGAAGAATAGTGTTACAAAATACCTGGTTCTTTGATAAGAAGATGAAGGTACAAGGCTGTTTACATAAAGACTTCAAGCTAGAAACATCCGGTCACCGATCTTGAACATCTGTTTCACGTTTGCTGGTAATGGTGGGTGGAAGCTAAAGATGACGGTGTTAAAAAAAAAAAAAAAAAACTGAAAACATAATCTGCATCTTAAATTATCACAAAATTATGAACAAAACATGATTTCTCAGGGAAAAAAGCTGAAGAAATTAAAACTGGTGGCCATAACATCAAGCTACAGAAGTGTTAAGAGTCCAGTGTTCCTATAACACTGAGGATACTGTTGAAAGAAAAATTTGAAATGGGGAATATAAAATGGAGAGAAACACTGCAGAACCAGCCCCTCCCACTTCGCAACTCTGCTGTTTGTTACATTATTAACTGATGGCTCTATTCTCTCCTCAGTTGCTGTCTATTTCTCACTACTTCACTGGATTGTCGGCAACAAAAAAAATGACATTGTGACTTTCCAAAAGATCTGCACACAACTTCAAAGACTTTAGACACACATTTATATGCTATACAGCTTCATCTTTAAGGATTATATTATCATATACTGCATACACTGTGACTGAGCTGAGCGGCAGCATCAGCTGAGGGAGGACATCTAATACCAGCCATGGAGCCCCATAAAATGGCTGTTCCTGTGTAGTGTAGTTAGTAATCTTATTTCAGTTCATTCAGCCCCTTGGTTCACACAGCTACACCCACCAGCTCCGACAGGCTATCTCAAGAGATTGGGCTGAGAGAATTAGAGAGGGGCACTTAGCTCTGCTTACTAACTCTCCTCCCTTCACTCTCTAATTCCACTTCTTTAGAAAACACTGTGGAAAGATCAGATGACATAGCGCAAGGCTCTTTTTGATTCTTATCCTACAGACCATAAAAGCATCACTATTTCATAATTATTTCCCAACAGAAGAGTCTCAAGAAAGAAGGAATTATAAAAGACTGGCTTTCATTTGATGCTTTTGTGTAAATAACGTTGATAATGTGCACTCCCTGGGATTGTTAAAAGGTGACTGGGGCTATGTGTCCTGTGTCAAAACAATTCACAAAACAATTTTCCCCTATTGCGGGTGTCGGAAAATGGCCATGTCCAGGCTTTTTCAGGCCTGCTACTGCTTTGACAGTAGTAGCTGCAGGGCAGAACCATTGATCCGAGGTCTGAATGTTTGAAATGGAAAAGATCAATCAAAAGCAAAAGGGTTATCAGATTGTATGAAATCTAATAATATGACTCTCACAAGGAGAGCTCTCTGCATCAGTGTAACCATCGATTCCTTTTCTCAACTTGCTGTTTCAATTAGACAGCTCTTATCAATGGCCTGTCCATACGGAATAATACCAGCCTAAATAGATCAGTATCTTTTATGTGCTGTCCGATATTACAAATATGTCCAATATCGTGAACAGGGCCACCTGGGATGTAAATCTTTGTACAATATTGTAGTCTGTGTGTCAAATAGTGGCACAAACAGCTCACTTGACAGGGGAGAGCAAACATAAATATTGGCAAGTGAGAACTTTCCATTTTGTTGCAGTGTCCCCTGCTGTAACATCAAAGATTTCTTCTGCTATTCTCAGACTGATGGGACACCTTACAAGTTTCGACAGTTACAACGAAGGGCTCCGGAAGATTTATTTTCTCTTTTGTCTTTTTTGTTTTACTTGGGCCTTTTTAACATAACATTTGTTACCGAGTAGACATTTTGAAAGCAATGGTCCCTGAATATGGAGCAATGACATCATCTCTGCTCCCGCCTAAGAAAATGGTGTGCACTTCACCAAGGAATGCTAACAGACAAGATGGGGAAAGTGTCATGTCACTGACTCCACCATCATTTTGTCTCCAATGAATTTTTGAGGCTTCGCCAAAAGCATTTTATGCCTTTTGAAATCTTCCATAATAGCGTGGGAATTCATAGTTGTGCAGATAGCCTTATGCAAATCCCCATTTAATGTGACCTTCTTTTCCTTTCATGGAACAGGCATGAGTCACCAAAAAGGGCGGCTCAAATTCCATTACCAAGGAGGCTTTGGGCATGAGCTAAAAGTGAAAACACCCAGCCAAAATGAGTCCCAAAATAATTAGGTTGACTCAGATTACAAAAATGTGAAAATGAGGTACTTCTGTGAAAAAGCTAAATATTCTATTCATGACACTTTTCGCCAGCTGATTAAAAGAGACATGCCCAACAGCTGTTTTTTCTCCCCTTGGTAAAATATGCATTTGCTCAAATTTGGCAGAAATTTAATGTTATGTTTGACTCCACTAACAATAATAACTCTTCATGCCTTCTCTCTCCTTTCATCACTTCGAGTTAATTTTACTCTTCTCACCTCACTAACTTCCTATTATTCCCTTGATTCTCTAAAACATAGTTGAGAATATCTGTCTTGTTTCATTTATTTCACTTTCATGGATAATGTCTGGCACAGCAACTCCTCTACGCCTCCCAATCGGCTTTCCCCACCTCCTGTAGCTACAGCATGTGTCACTGTAGGACCAAACTTGTAACAGCGAAGTTATCAGCTCGGCACGGTCTGGTTAAAATAGACCACGACTATCAGCGTCAGAGGAGAAACGGGCTTAACATCGGCGTGTTAGCAGTTAGTGTCTTTCATGTGAGCACGACTCTGGCTTATCAGCCCCCCGTTCCGCGTCACCCCTGTGATAACTGTGACCACGAAACAGCATTACAGGAAGACATTACAAGAATTAATTTATTGCCTTGTTTCATACTTCAAATCGCTGAATTTGATTTAGAGGTGCTTGTTTTGGAGAGTCGAGTTTGAAAGGTTGTGTTTCATAATGGGGTAAAGCCGTGCAATTACACTTTTTATCGGCGGAGGTTCATTGCGGGAATACAAAACAACATGTGTGGGAATGACTGAATCGTAGTGGAGCCCCTCCTTATAGTCAGTCACTGACAACTGATCAAACACTATTGCCATTTGCTGATTATCCCCCATAAAATGAGCTTAAGACTACATGGGTAGCCAAGTTCAAAGAAAAGAATAAGATTTTGTTCTTTGAGTGGTTTTATTAATCTTTTGTCTGATCTCAAAATGTTGATTTCAAAGACATGGGGGAAGATACAGCCTAACAATCCCTGGTATAACATGTAAGTAGACCAAGAGACAGCCTGAGTGTTTCTCCTTGTACATTTTTTTTTTGGTTTCTGTACTTGGAGTTGGAGTCGCAGTAGAGAAAATACCTCAGAGGTTTCAGCGTACAACAGTGTGGACCTAAGGGATTGTGACCAGCCACACTGAGTCTGTAATATACATATGAGCAGACAACACACCCACACATTCGTTCACTTACTCCTCCTCCATGTAGTAACCCTGACATATCAGAGCATTATTTGTCGCTGCCATATTTTCCGAGCCTCAGCTTAAGAGAGCATCCGTGTGCAGTCGGCACTCATGCATTTTTCATGAATACCCACTGGAGTTCTTTTGAGAGACTATGTTCTATAGTCGCCATCAGAGTTTGGTTTCTGTGTCTGCGATGCGTGGTGGAGGGGAGAAAATTGCATTGCCCCCCATGATAAAGGCCACTGAAGATGAATACGTCTGACGGAAGTGGAACCTTTCGAAATAGGGCAGATTAATTACAATAACTATGACCAAGTCTCCAAACTTATCAGAGAAATACAGGCAAAAATCATCTTTTTTTTTTTTTTTTTATATAATCACTCCTGTTCTCTTAGTGGTGTATTTCACATAATCCTCTTGCTGACACACCAGACTTTTATTATTTCACAGCAGAAGCCATGGTTCAACAAATGCTATCAATCTCTGTACTACAGAGGTCTGCATCAGACACCCGCCTCACTGCCTGGCCCCTCAGAGACTCCCGAGCTGAATGGGACAGAGTCAGCAGAAGAAAGTGAGGATAACAAAATGGGAGTGAACTCATTCATCCAACGAGAAGCCCGATCAACTACAAGAAGAAAAATACTACGCTAGAGAAAGGGAGTGGGGGGGGGTCGATTAAATCGACAGGGAAACTGACAAAACTCATTTTCAGATAAAGACAACAAAAAGGTTGACATTAGAGCCACAAAAATGGAGAAGAAACACGGAGGCAATGGCGCAGAAGTGAAGGAGAAGAGGGATTTCCGTGTCTGAGAAAGTTAAATTCCTCATCCTTTTACTCCCACAGGTTCAGATACATGCTGTAAGGAGGGGATGCCTAATTAACTTCATCTTGTTCACCTCCGAGTTCAATTTTTAAAAAATAAGCTCTCCCTGCAAAATGTCAAAATCACAATTATATGCTACACTTATTCCTGACAATTCAATTATCATCAAACATATACAGTCTTAATTCTGCACACAGAACGTTTTCAACAGCTCCATCAGTTAAATGCTGTATGGTGCACAAGAAAAAAAAAAAAAAACAGCCAAATTAGGATCTTAAGAGTTATATTCGTCAGCGAAACATTTGGGGAAAAAAAGTTTAGCTGTGACTTTAAGGCCCATATTTGAGTGACTTGGAGCATAGAGGCTTTGAGGGCTGTAAGGAACAGATAGCATTCCCACCTCAGATCATTTTCACGAATGTCAGAGGTAGCCAGTGTTAGGAGTGACTAAAGGAAAATCTCCTTCCTCTGCATCACATCACACGAATATTTGATTTACTGTTGCATGTATCTGCAAGGAAGTGATAAACATGTCTCCTTGCAGCTATTCAGGGGTTTCCCGCTCTTGTCCTTCTGGAGGGAAATTGGTGAGGAACATGGAAGATGAGCAAACAGCTCACAACTGCGGCAGAGACGCTCCAGTAAACCTAGTTGGGATTGGGTTAATAAAGGATAAAACATTTATGACAGCATTATTACATATTTATTTATATGAGCTGATTACATAGCAAGTTTAAAATAAATGCCATGCAAGTGCAACTCCAGCTGATTAAAATTGCATTAGTTCAGGGAGAAAAATAAAACAATTTAATATTTAATTGGGGAAAAATTAAAATTTAATGGTACAGCTCATCAGTGGAATACGTCATTCACTGTTGAATGTAAACGCAAGGCGATGCTGCATCTATACAACTATAAATGATCTTTCTTTGTATTTTTATTAAATCCTACTGAAAAACGAGCATTATTTTTGACTTTACAATGACCTGTTAACAATTATAAGTATAAAACAAAATAATTATAAATACTCTGACAGTCATTAACGGGATGAATGTTTGTTTACATGAATGTCCTTGAAAGGAAACACACACTTTCATTTTTGGGAAACAAGCATAGATTGTGTTAAAGGCACTCCACCATTAAATGCACAAACACGACACCACTTCACCCATTTGTCACAAATATATGCAGTAGTTTCATTTTTCAAAGGACAACACAATTTCCTAAAACAGCTGGCCACTGTAGTTTGAAGCACATATGACTCAAACAGGCATAAATGGTGCATTTGTTGGGGACTTTTTTCACCTGTGGATTAATACAAATGTACAGGAAGGTGTATATGGGACTGACTCAAAATAAAACTACAGTGCCCATGTTCATTGTAACAGATGGGTTTTATATTATTTGGATGTTTTCAGTATCTTGATCGACTGCGGAGAAAACATTTAGCTGAAAACTGGATTGTTCACTAACCCGAGAACAGAGAGTGATTTTCAGTTTGTTTGAACTCGAACAGAAGTTCAGCTTGTTCCTCTGGCTTTTGTTTGCTTCATGATTTGGCTAATTGTTTGAATTTTGATTCATTTTAGCATTAGTAAATATTCTGCTTTCTTTCGTCTCAATGGGTCTACCCCTGCATTCTTCTGATAGAATGACAGTTTGAAGCCGATCTGACCCTTTAAATGATCAGTAATTCCTCTGTTTATGTGTGGGTGGGATGTTTGTTATGACTCACAATATGTTGGTCCAAGTCAAGTCTCCAGACTCCATAAGAGTTTCGACTTAATATGGTTATTTTTCCAAATTTCACTGCAAATGAATCCCACCATTCTTAGTATGTTTGAATTTCAAGGTTAATTCCAATTTATTACAAGTGGGATCTTATAACAACATTATTCTCACAGAGATAAGAGCTGAGATCTGGGAACGTTTCTGTCACTTAGTGCTGGGCAATAAAAAGGGGCAGTTAAAGACAGTCCTACAGCTTTTAAACAAACTTCCAGGTTAGCCAAAGTCCTTGTGGAAAATGACAAGTACATTGTAAACATCAATCATAGTTTACAGACCAACTTGCTGGTTCAACTTCTGATTATCTGACTTCTTGTGTTTCTTCTTATTGTAACAAAGTCAGCACGTCAGTAATTAACTTGGTGAGCGGTTAGGTAAAATAAGTGATTGAAAAAAGGGCCTTTAAAGTTTTTTAACTATTTTTTAATTATATATTTGTTAGCTTAGCTCACTGCTCAGTGACTGTACCGAGCTAACACTAACGCTAGCTAACCTCAACGTCAACAACGACAAGAGGCAGAAAAAGAACGATGGCATCCATTAAATATACTGTACTGTACTCTTTGATTATATAAATACTTACTTATTGTCTTACAGTATAAGGGAATGATTGTTACCATAAGTGTTACAATGTGGGACCCCTATAATTATTTTAGAAAAACTTTTCAAAATTTTTTCAAATTTTTAGCCAGTGAAAATTTGCGACCAGTAAAACTGGTCAGGAAGCCACTGGGGAAAATGTTATGTTTGACATTACAGAACTTTAACTTTAATTTAAGAAAATTAACTGCAGAAAATGCAGCGGTTACGAGACAGCCCACTGCTAGATCTGAAATGATACAATAATACAATCATAAAACAGATACACAAACAGATAACTGAATACAGCATCTGTCTACACCCCTTGTGTACATCTGTCCACCACCATAGCGACGTCAGACTAACACCTGTTCTTAGTTGTGCCTCTGTCATGTAATCCTTTCTTTCCTTACAAAGTGAGCAGTTCATAGTCAAGCAGATGCACTGTGATACAGGCCTACACTTACTCCATCATCTCCTATATTTATCTCATTTACAATGTGTTTTTTTTGTTTGTTTTTTTTTTCCTAGAGGTGTGAACAGAACACCTTGTTGCATCATCCCACAGCGTGATGCCAGGAGATTTTCCACTTAATGTGCTGTGCTGCTGTGTGTTTGACTGTGCGCTGGAACTGGGAAACTAAAAACACTTTTGATACACAAGTGTTCACACCTTTCAATTAACACTTGGGAGGCATGAAGGCGAATGTCACTGAGGTACTAAAAGTAGATAGGGGTGTTTCATCATCACGTCTACGTTCAAGACACTTTCTTTAAAAGGAAAATCCCAGTTTATGGCAACTTCAATGATAATTACTGGGATCTGGGAATTCAGTGACATTGCTAAAAAGAAGTCAGACAAGGTGAGAAACACAAGCAGATTGTACAACTCTTTAAATAACTTTACATAAGCCAAAATGTATTTAGAAGAGTCAATCAAGGTAAACAGTCAAATTATTATACAAACCGTCCATTATTCAGTCTGTCACACTTTACAAACTGATTTCCTGGCTCAACTTTAACCTACAGCATCATACACGCCATAGGTGTGAGCACAGAGTTTTGCTTTGCAATGACTTAACATCGGGCAAGCTACTCATTTGTTCTTTGAGTTTGTCCTTCAGGCTTGGTGCAGATTTAACAGGGTAGTCATGTTGCCTTTCCTAGACTGTAAAAACAAAGAACAAACATCTCCTATTCACAACAAAAGCAACAATTTCTGTACATCACAAGAACACTTCGCACATCCATTTAGTGAGGCATGTGCATAGGAACAAGACGAGTGGGTACGAAGTAGCAAACCAAAAATCGGGCACACTATCTGACTTGCAATAATCAATTTATTTGCAATATCGCAATGACGCTAGATCTTGATTTTGTGGATTGTGGAAACTATGCTGTAATCTATGTGAGCTACAGTTAGCCTAGCCCACCACTCCAGCACTAGCAACCTATGGGTACATCTCGAAAATATGCAACCAAATGAACACCTAATACAAGTACTTATGTCTCTCGTTGTATTGGTTTGCCCTCGGATGGACATAATGCACAAAAATAGATTACATTGGTTAAAAACAATGTGTTTCTTTCTCAAGGGAATAATCCAACGCCATATTTGGCCAAAGTGCTACTAGTAGGGCTGATTGATATGGAAAAAAAATCGTATTGCAATTATTTTGGTAGATATTGCGATTGCGATGAGTCACAATTTCAGTTGGAATGGCCATTTTTGCATTTCATTTTCACTGAAAAATAATAATAATATTGATTAATTGTTTAGCCCTAGCTACTAGTATGGGACAGGCTACAAAAACTTCTCACAAGAAAACTGGATAGATATAATCTACCATGTCTATCGAACTCCATGTATCCAGTTTCTTAATGGACGCTTTTTGTTTAAAATATGTCAAAGCTCATCCAGAGCCACAGAAGCATTATACAAATGTTTTTACAGACAGAGTCGTGCTGAACATGACTAGTGAGCTAATGTTGTGTAAAATCAGTTAAGCACCCCTTTTAAGTTCAATCAAAGATATGGCACCAGCTATGCATCATTGTCGTCATCAGTCTAATGGCAGAATGCCATGTTGTGTTTAAATAACGAGGGAGAATCCGTTAAACATATTAACACGGAGACGGTTTTGGTGAAATGTATCAATTTCAGCCCTTCTCCCTCTTGATGCTATTCATACAGCGCATTATTTTTCTGTTAGCGGATTATTTGTCTTTGACTAAGGTTGTTGTGATGCTGAAAAAATGAAATCCTCCTTCAGTGTTCACGTCTGTGCAGAGCGCAGCTGATTGTTTTTCACAGCTTAGCATATGTTGGTATTTGGAGCGGTTCATTTTTCCCTGCAGCCTGACCAGAGCTTTTGTCCCTGCTGAAGAGAAGCCCACAGCATGATGCTCTCATCATCCCGCTCACCAATAATGGCTACTGGTGAGCAGGATGATGAGAGCATCGTACTGTATTCTGTGGATTTGAAGGCTGTGAAGTGATGCGTCTTTTGTGTTGAATTTGTGGGGAGTTATTAGTGTTCCTACACCATGATTGCCTGTATGCAAGACATTTCTTTTGGAGAGGACATGCTCCGTCATGGTTTCTGGAGACTAACAGCATCTTCTTATGAAATTACGACAGGACCAGCATCCATTTTCCATCTTACCACTCAACCAAGAACAGAACAAAACAGCCCTCCAAGGGCTTTTAAATACACATAGTGGCTGGGCCATACAGCACTGCATTTGTTTTAACACGGCCTCTTAGCTTACCTGATGAGCTTCCCTCTTGCACTATCATCAATCTTGGAGCCTGATCTAGGTGAGGTCCTGGTGGCAACATATTTCCTCCACCTTTCGATTATAGTGCTCTTTAAGTTCCACGGTTTATTTGTGGTCTTTGAATCCTTTTTTTCCCATCCTTGTTCTAACCAAAAGTGTTCAACATTGAGATCTAAAACACTTTGCGTTGGCTCAGTTCTCGACAGCCTGCCGACACTCAGCGATATGCTGATTTTAATCATTCAAATAAGAATTAGTTTAGTAGATGTCAGCTGAAATGTGAAGCTTTCTATTCACTATGGAATATGATTATTTAAGTCTTCTTAGAAGAGCTATGTGGGTGTGAACATGACAATCTTTTTCGTTTTTTAGAATTTATTTAGACACACATATAATCATAGTTATAGTTTATTAATACTATATATAGTTAAACTAACAATCTACAGAATATCCTGTATGACTGATGATTATATATTTTTTTCTTTCATTAGTAATTAATGAAAACTTCATTAAACCATAGGGATAATTCAGGATAATTTAAACCCGGATCTTGTTTTATTATGTTCCTCCATATTACGGATATATTTGGTGTAAATTTCTGGTTTTTCAATTTCCCCCAGTACAGAGCTTCTTTTTTTTTTTCATTTTCTTTTTCTTTGCCTGGGTGTCTAGTTTTTCAGTTCTGTCCTTCAGGGCGAATAGACACCAAACATCAACCACATAATAACTAGGTTCTCTGTAAGTGTGTAAAACATGTAAACAGTGTCGATGCTACCATGACAATCGCTTTAGGAAACATTTTTTCTGGTCTGGTACTGCTTCACGTCTGCAGTGAGGAGCTGTGTGCTCATTTTACAAAAGAGAGTGAAATATACGCATCACATTACTGATTGAGACTTAATTAATCTTGTGTGCTTTTAGGGGCTGATTTTTGGGGCCGCTCTGTCCAGGGCACTGGACAGCTGTGATCCCACAGTTGAGATCATTTTTCAGTTTTTAGATGCATCTGTGTTTTCATCTTGAACATTCAGCACCAAAACATTAACTCATTTCAGAGGTTTTGGTGTGTCCTGACTGGCAGTAATTTAGCCGACAACTCACCGCTGATGAATATGTGTTGTGCTGTTGGCTTTAATCACCAGCTCCTGACAAGCTTAACCAACACTGCCAGAAATATGGATCTTTATTCAAGACAAAAATGAAGCTACTGTCATGGATGTGATCCCTTTCTTCATTTCCTTTCTTCTGAAGAACATAAAAGGTAAATAAATGCTTCTGGTTAGGTAGTTGTCACTTTACAGTTGGACCAAACCTACCCAGGGATACAGTGCACAGAAGCTTTAGTCTCTCAAAGTTGACTCTAATCAGTTTGCTTCTCCTCCTGTTTCTCACACTCTGCTAAGTTGATGTGTGTGTTTCTTTAATTAAAGCCCAATCTAAAGAGTGTACAGCTGTTTTATCAGCCTGAGAACCCGAGCTGTCAGCAGCAGGCTGGATCGTCGTCGGTCTGTTGCTCCGTCTTGTCCAATCATGTATATGTATGTACATGACGTAGTGCAACACAGCGTCTCTCGCAGTGACAGCTGAGCTGCGACCGTTGCTGCGGGTGAGACAGCGAGAAAAGCAGCGAGTGATGACGAGGAAACAGCTTGTTGACAAATAAGTTGATTCTGCTCAAAGACGACAGCTGTGCCGGCTTTGTTTACTCAAGGTTCACGATATTGCCGGGACAAAAGACTGAATTCTCACTGAATGGAGAAGTAAACATGCCATACCGTGCTAATGCCATTTGGCGTAAGTCTGTTGTGTTAATGAATGATAACACCTTTGTAGAAAATGTTACGGTGAGGTTGGAATACGCACGCTTCCTCTTTTTTTTCGCTGGGGGAATTGTAATGTCATTTATTTACTGTGAGAGCAAAGGCACAAGTTCT
Source organism: Seriola lalandi dorsalis (assembly GCF_002814215.2). NCBI lineage: Eukaryota > Metazoa > Chordata > Actinopteri > Carangiformes > Carangidae > Seriola > Seriola lalandi. The sequence continues at coordinate 345,388 of NW_019524973.1, read as the reverse complement.
TAATGTAGAATTTGGTTTAAGTTGATTCAGTCTTTTAAAACTAATCAATAAAACCATATTTGTTCTAACTGCTCATTTTACCAAAACAAGTATTTTGCTAATGATAACTGGGCTTTTAAAACTAGCTCAACCCCTGAGATTTACATCCAGCAAATTGCAGAAGTATTGACGTTGGAAAAATGAAGATGTAATCATCTCCTAAGTGACACTTTCTTTCCAGTTTGACTGCCTCTCATCAGGTTTGTTGAGTCCTGACAATTAATACATACAGAAACTATTGATTCATAATGAGATATGAGTGAGACAAGATATTAACTGCTGTTTTCTCATTTCCTCTGCAGTTGACTCTATGTGCAAGTGTGTCAGTGGATGTAGACATGGAGACATGTAAGTTTGATATTGCAAGCATATGGAAATATGCATTTAAACAAAAAAAAAAACAAATTATAATGTATGTTAATTCATCTGACTTTTTTTCTTGATTGACATTAATAATTATTATTCTAATTGGCATCAAACTGCAAGAAAAAAAAGGATTTGAAATCAAAAACTGGGGCACATCAAGATCCAAGAGGAATGAGAAGAATTGTCCTTTGATCATATCAAAGCAGCCAGAATCAAAATTAAATCGTGAGAAACTTAGAGATTCCCACCCTTAGCATTCCCATCCACAAAGGACAGATGTTGCCTCTACTGAAAGCAGCTGACAAGATACTGGTCAGAATTGATCAGACAGACACGCTATGTGACTACTTAACATTCCCTAGCAGTCAGAATTCCCCTAATTGCTCCATTGATGCTGCTCTCTCACACAGAACATGAGCCTGGCATTTAACGCCACCAGAAAAATAAGTGAAACCCAGGAGATTGTTATAACAAGAGGGATTCCTCTCTCTTCTCTCAACACTTTCACAATTAACACCACGTATCAAAACCTAATGTATATTTATCATAATAGTTATTTAAAAGATGGTTGTTGCCATTTCCAAATAGATGAGAAATGTAACTAAATAACGAAAGACAGGGTTGTGCCGATGGACGATGATATCGGTGTTCGGCGATCATCAGAACGATCGTCTGTGCAGATGTCAAGACGATACTTGACCCGTTTTCCCATTAATGTAACTTATTATTTGTAGTATTAAATTAATATTAAATTTAATTTGTCCTGCCACAGTTTTCACGTATATAACAACATATAACCGATGCTTGCAACATGCGCGCACACACACGCACACACACACACACACCAGCTTATTATAATGAAGCGCTGCTTGTTGTGTGTAGGTGCTGTGCTGTGATTTAAGAGCGGAGGAGATAAACAGACAGACACAAAACGCCATTTAGTTGGATTTCTTGTCTTGGCCAGTGAGAGAGGCGCATTAAATTATGATGATAATTTTGTTTTAACCATAAAATGTATTTGTCATCTTACTGTTATCACTCACGATTTCCTTGAAAGAGAGAGAGAGAGAGAGAAAGGGAGGGAAGCAAAACGGGGCACACTCGCTTTTTTGGTCACTCCTCTCTCTCTCTCTACGGTAACGTAACGTAACGTAACATAATATAATAGAGGAAATAACAACATTAGCAAACTACATACAACTCCCTCATGTTAATCACGTCAAATCTAACATGATAAACATTTTTAGGAATAAGTACTGATATTATACCAAATAATTAAATGAGCATAAGAGAAAGATTTAAAAGGTGATTGTGGCTCCACTCACATTAAATAACAAATCTTTCCTAGTGTATCTTTAAAACCTTTATAAAGACAACCATCATATTCATTTTTTCTCCAGTACATAACACTGTATTCATTTCAGTACATTATTAACACTTGCATGTGACACAAGGCTGTCTCGGGGAAGCTTCCACCATGTGCATGTTATGTCAGCGGAGCCCAGGCTTGGCTGTGGCCTGTACCCACAGCATGCAGCAGCGTCTCGGCCAGAGGCAGGTTCCATGGGAGCATTTGTTCCCAGATCTCTTCATCATCGAGCGCGTGCTAGACGCTGTGTGTAATGGTGCCTGGCATGCCTCACTGCAGACTGCATTCAGTCTGCGAAAACTACATACAGAATCAGATGGCAGGGGGCTGGCAAACGTTCTTCAACAATTCCTGACAGGTCCAGTGGTCTTTTCACAAATAAACGCTCAGGCTACACACACACACACACACACACACACACACACACAGGTTGGAAGCAGCCGTATGCTCACATTGCTAAAACGTGCACGTACGCACACAGACACTGGTGTGTGCGAGTACAAAAAAGGAAAACACACAAGCGGAGTTTGTTTGCGGTTTCTTGGCACTGTTTGGCATTTGTCGACTTCAGTGTCGGACTGACAATCACTATAGGTCAAACCAAATTACCTGTTGTCTAATGTGCTTTGAAAACCAGCCGGCCTAAATAAGTACTCACTCAACCATACTCCTGCAGCCTTAGGAAAAATACTGAGACTTTTTATCTTTAGAGAGGATATGATATGGCAGATTTTTTTTTCTTCAACCAGATGTCACACTGTGGGAAAAAAAAAAAAAGTGCCATAACAGGATTTAACTTCTCTCTCCACCCTGGTCAATCTGACATTACAGCATCTTGACAATCGATCTCTGCTGCTCAGCCAAGCTGCTTGATAAGAAGTGCTCAGACTTCCCATAGACAGCTAATTATGTTTTGTGGGCACAGCCTGGCCTTTTCCCTGTCTGACACCAGTCTATTACAGCAGTTATCAGTAAGCAGCTGTAATCACCTGTATAGGAGTTGTGGGAATGATAAGGATGAAAAGAGCATAGCTAAGGCACCGAAGACTGACCCCTGACCATCAAAGATCAATACATCATCTTGTCCAATAATAAAACCACAACGACCTTTTGCCTTTCAAGAGATATATTAGGCCACAATGTGATATGGACCTTTCATGATAAACTGATATCTACGATCGCTGCTTTGACAACATCAGTACAATATCCACATCCAAAGCATTTCATGTGTTTACCATGATAAAACACACTGCAATTGTTTTTTAGACCCGGCGTTTTTTAGTAATACCAAGACGGGCGATATGACACAATCACATAGTTCACTGGTCTGTAAATCTAGCCGCGAAAATATTTAATCAAGCTTGTGCAGCTCAATATCAAATCAATACTCCTCCATTTTTTTTTCACAGCCTGATTAGCACATGCCAAAGATCACCATAGCTACAGGCAGGGCCATCGACACAACTGAACGGTGCTATTTGCATTCAATCCACTGCCATTCTCCATCTGAAAGATAGTCCAATGTAGTGTGGACACATCTGCCCTTTCCTTTGCTTTACTCCTCTGGGCCTGATTGCTTATTAAAGACTCAATACAGACATGGGTGAAATAGCATTTTTTCTCTGACTGTAACTAATGACTACGTCCATTACCATTACTTTCTGAATCTATCAAATCATTGTTTTGTTCACGTCAGAAAACAATGAAAAATTCTGATCACAATTTCTCAGCAATCAAGGGTCCAAAACCCAAATATGTTCAGTATCTACCAATCATTTCAAATCTACATTCTTCCTCCCTGAAGTATTACATGGGTTTAGTTTGCTGCAAACCACAGTGTGTGTACTACCATGTAAAACTGGTGTTGAGAGACAAATAAACTCAGGATTTCATGCATTTACTGCACTATTAAATGTTAAAGCATTGGGTTTATTCACACTGCCACACTGTTAGAATCAATATTGGATGATGTTTGGAGGATTTTGTGATGAAAGAGTTCTATTTTTTGTTTTTGGCGAAACAAATTTCCCACAACTTGCTTTGTCTACTTTTAACAGGACAACTTTTATTTGTGGTTGTGACTGTATTCTCAAAAAACTAAAGAAAAGTATTAAAAGCTGGACAAGACAAGGCTGAATCTAAGTCTGCAAATAACAATTATTTTCATCATTGAATAATCATAATCGCTATTATTTTCTCAATTCATTTATTAATTGTTTGGTATTCAAAGCGTCAGACATTTGTCCTTCAAAAGGTGAAAGTCCTTGTTTTGTCTGTCAAAAATATTAAATCAATTCTCTCCAAAGACAAAGAAAAACAGAAAATATCATATAATATGCACATTTTGCATTATGCTTAAAAAAATGAAAACTAATTGATAATCAAAATTTAATTTCACTTCATTTTCAGCCCTATTGAAACCAATATCACAAAATTAATAATCATTCATCACTCCATACATCAGCATTACAAGAACAATAACAAATTTAGAGCAAAAAAATCAGTAACATATTTTTTAGTTTTTACTTAAAATATGCTTAGAATCATTCATGTTGACAGCCCAATTTGGTGAAGCAATAATACCATTAGAGCTGCAATGATTAGTCAATAAATCAATTAGCTGAGAAACAGAAAACTGACAGATATCTTGATTGATAATTGAATAATCATTATATTAAGGCTTGAAACAAAAATGTAAAACATTTGCTGGTTCCAGCTTCTTAGATGTGAGGATGTTGCTTCTTTTCTCTACTTTATATCTTTGTAAACTGAATATTTTTGGCTTTTGGAGTGTTGGTCGAACAAAACAAGACATTTGAAGACATCACCATTGACAAAACAATTATTCAGGAAACTCATCAGAAGTCATAATGAAGATAATTATTAGTTGCAGCCCTAATAACTAAATGATTGTATCTCACAATACGTTCCCACTTAGCCTGAAATGGACAGTTACTGAGCACTTTATTGGGAACAATTCTTATCAATCAGCCAATCATGTGGCAGCAGTGCAACCCACTCTTTACAACTGTGGTTTGCACAAAAGCCTCTCAAACAACACAACACATCAAACCTTGCTGCATCAGCAGAAGACCACGTCAGATTCGACTGCTGTCAGCCAAGAACACAATTCTGAGGCTGCAGCGGACACACGCTCACCAAAAGTGGACAGATGAAGACCCGAAAAACACAGCCTGACTTCAGTGTACTTCACTCACCGGAGCACCTCTGGGATATGGTGCAGCGGGGAGATTGGCAGCGTGAATATGGAGCTGACAAATCTGTAGAAATGATGTGATGCAATCATGTCAACATGGACCAGAGAAATGTTTCCAACATCGTGTGGAATCCATGCCACGAAGAAATGAGGCTGCTTTGAGAGCAAAGGCAGGCCGTACCCAGCATCGGCATGGGCGTTCCTAATAAAGTGCTCGGTGAGTCACACGCCACCAGTGGCAAATCAGCAGACGTAACTGTGACTGCAGTGAATTGTCTATTGAAGCCACAGACAGTGGAGAAATGTATATATCTATTTCCTCTTCATTTGATTTCTCTATACGTTCTTAGCAGTCGTCAAATATAAAATGAGTCTTGAAGGGCTGAACGAATACCTGACATTTACCGCTCGCATTAATTTCAGCAGTGCTATTTTTTCCATGCCTCTTTATTCCTTTTACATACCACATAAGGGAGGAGTGGGCATCAGGCATAAGGAGGAGAAAGTAGTCTAACACATAAAACACACACACACACACTCTCTCACACCTATAAGCAATTTACAGTGGCCACACTGACCTGACCTACTTGTGTTTGGACAGTGGAAGGAAACTAGAGCATCTGGAGGAAACGCAACACCATCATGTGTTCGATGTACCGACTCAAAACAGAAAATACCAAGAGACCAAGATATTTGAAAGCAGAACACAAAATTCTCCACGAAAACCCTTTGAACATGGCCAGTCTCTCGTTTGGATGTGTGTTTTCAGCATTTTGAGTAACTTACCAAAGTAGATTTTTGAAAGTGATTCTGCTGCTCCAATATGAAGTTGAGAAATCTGCTCTGATTCAAATCTGTAGAATCACTTCTGCTTGAGGCCTGCATTTGATTTCATAGGGTGAATTTGGGGCGACATTTGTTTTTCAGGTGAAGAGTTACAAAAAAAATATGAAAGGGTAAAAAAAAAAAATCAAACTAGGTGCATCTCAAGTGAACCACCAATGGCATTATATTGAGCATTACAGTTGGATTTTGCCTTTAATAGAAGTGGCTGATCCTGCCTGAGACATAGTGCTGTGTAGAGCTGACACTCACAACAGGAAATGCCTTATACCACAGTGAAAGGCTGCAACTTTAAATAAATTATTTTATTTACTGATTAATCTGCCAACTATTTTCTTGACTAATTGATTAGTTGCTTTGTCTATACAATTTCTGAATACAGTAAAAAAAAAAAAATCAAAAACAAACCTACCCCATTTTTCCAGTCTAAAGTGAAGCTTCCTACGTGTTGTTTTAACAGCATAAAAACCCAGATAGCAGGGAACAAAAACACATTCGTCGCATTTTTTTGTAAAATTATATGAATGATCGATCAATTAATCAATTGTCAAAATAGCTGCTGATTCATCTTCTGTCAATCAGCTAACTGATTCATTATTTCAGCTCTACTCCGGCAGGCGGCGTTCAAAGATTTTGCTGTCACTCATCTATTTTTCTTATGCCTGATCAGTAAACTAACTATTGTTTTTCTTTTTGTTGACACAAATTAGAGGAACCATGTGACTCATGAACAGATCATCATGACACCAAACTGTGAGAAGATTAAGGGGTGGCAGTATTTTGAGTTTTGACATCGCACATGGAAAAATGGTGGATAGAGATGAGGCTCCTTACTGTAACATGGCTGTTTGTAGCCTCATAATCGCAGTACATTTTCATTTTGTTTCACTTCAAATCACTAAATGAATCTCAGCTGAAGCATGAAGTGAACATCAATTCTATAATATAGTTACAGATTCGCCTACGTGGGTCATATATATGATAGTTCTCATTCATTTGCACTGTTCTGCTGTCCTATTCAGTGGTTTACTATAAGAAACACAGACACACACCACTGAAGCGGTCACTTTTTCAAAGAAATCAACATTGATTCTGTGCAGTAAAATCTTTGACTGCATTGAAAGCATACTGAGCCAGGGGGGAATACAAAAGGCAATTTTCACAGTGTTTGTTTTCATGTTTGAAGGAAAAATGTGTCCGTCAAACAGGAGGAAATTTCAAGTAACTGAACAGATATACACAATTAAATATGTAAACAAACAGCCCGCAAGACACACATGCACATATGTGTTCAAAGCCTGCCACCCACACACAGCACAGACAAACACAAGACTCTCTGGCGTGTGAGGAAAACGGACAGATGGATCTAGATTCTGGATGGATGTTTGTCAACTCTCGAAGACACACAAATGTTGTTACGTCGGATTTGCATGGACAATCGGTCGCTTGTATTTGGTGAGATGAGATCACAACTAAGGCAAAATATAATTATAGAGCAAAACAATATAATTATACGGGAATGTACAACATACACCAAACAAATCCTACGGAAGAGGCCAGCACCTGCCTCCTGTAATTTGTCTCCTCCACTCAAGCATGACAAACAGAGTGAAAAAAAGAAAGAAAGCACTTCATGAAGGATCACAAGAAACGTAATCAGGAGTTACTCCTTATTTAAAAAGAATTTAAAATCACTTCCAATCTTTCAAGTCTGTGAAACCTCAAGATGTCTTTGTCATATATTCCTACAGTTGTTGTTGTCAGAACTTATCGTTTTCAGAAAAAATGAGTCACCATGAATCAACACTTACTCATGTAGCAGCAAAATAAAAGAAGAGGAAAAGCAATAATAAAGATAGTGTCCAAGTGCGAGATGGTGTGGGTGCTGAGTGAAGAGATAGCACTTGGATTTTATTTAATCAGTTCATTCATTACGTCAAAGCAAAGTAGCTGGCATGTTACTTTTTAAAACCTGAATTAAAAATTTTTATTTTTTTTGAATGAGGATTGTACTCAACATTCGTAAACTATAACATCATGTTTTTATGTGGTGGTGCAGTGTTTGTGTGGTGGCACATAATCAAATTCATTTCTGATTTAAAGGGGCTTTATGTTTTTAGTTTTCTCTGCCACAGAAAGAGGTTTCTTGCCACGAGCAAATGGGGGTGATTGTATCTTGAAAACACTTCAGCCATTTTTATGTTCTAAGACAAGAGGTTATAATACGCTCTCTGAGCAGCACCACATCTTCAGGGCAGATTGGATCCCAAAGTGACGAGACGAGCGGGGGCTAGCTGGTTAGCTCGCTAACTTCATCGAAGAAAAGGAGTGAGACACGAGAGTAAATATTGGCATTGCTTTACACTGCTGGAGACAGCTGTTGCTGAGTAGAGGAATGAAGCTTTCTGAACTCGCAACATTTCTTCTAGACTGTAAGTAAACAGTTGTTAATGCTAACGTTAGCTATGTAGCAATTACAAAACTTACAAATAGCTTAACTTTATGCTCATATTTATCAAAAGGTGTTTGGTCTTCACTGGTGAACAGGACTAAAATATGTCCATCCTTCCAGGGGAGATTTGCTGCCTCTAAAGAAACCGTTGTTGGAGTTGTACATTGTATGACATCAGATCCATAAGCTACAAGTAGCCTCTTCAGTAAGACTTGATATCACTTAGCAAACAAGTGCACCGCAAATCAATGTTGCACTGTTTGGAGTTAAGTTTCTGTGACAGGCTGTTGTTTGCACTGACAATCTAAATGAACCTGAAGCGCAGGGCAGGAAAGAAACCGAGCAATCTGAAACAGTGGTTCTCAACCAGGCGGTCGGCACGCTGACAAGCAGTCACAAGATGAATTTGAGGAGCCCCAAAATAACAATTTCTCTTTTCAGACTTTCTTCTAACCTTTCCTTACAGGATCGTTTTAATTACTGCTCAAGAGGATAGGTGCAGGTGGAATGATGAGCTGGACATAAAATGCAACATAAGAAACGGGAACCTTCGAGTAAAAACGATGTACGTTTGCAAAAATAAATAACATAATCAGTGAAATTGGCAGTCTACACAGAGTTATGTCAAATGTCAAAGGCGCACTTATAAACTTAATCTTATATGATCACTGAGTCATTGATTTTTCTATCCATCTTTCTATTTGTATTTGAGCCATAACTTTCCTATATTAATGATCTTTTCATTTTATCCTGCATTGTGAAGCACACTGTAAAGTTTGTTTCAAGCCCTGTAAATTCATTATTGATCATCTTTCTGACACTTAACGATGATGATGGTTGACATATCCCTGGGATAACGGCTCACACATACATGTGATGAATTACTGGCACTGGCCCTATGATTAGCCACAGTCTTGCGTAATGACAGCTACTTCATTGAAACTGTACTTTCTCTCTTTGCCACTCTTCTCAGTGACAGGTCTAACAAGTGGTGGAGCGGGCTGACGTAATATATCAATATGCATACAAGATGTTTAAGGCATTTCCTACATCCACTTATGTCAAAATGCGAGTGGAAATGACTGAGATTTATAAAACACAACCATATGCACAATGCAGCTTCATATATCTGAGCAAAAGGATGTGTGTGCAGATTTCTGTCTTTGTGCATACACACAGTTTTAGATGTGAATCTACTGAGTTTCATGCATCTGACTCCTGGACTATGAACTGGTTATAGTCCAGTTGTGATCTGGTCATAACTGGTTGGTGACAAGGGTCGCAAGAAGACATTGCTTCGACTGATTTAAACATGGACATGAATCAACAGCCAATGCCAATAAATGCTATTGAACTACCCACTGCCTTCATACAGCAAGACCTCCAGAAAAATGGCTCAGCAGCAGAGCTATCATCATTATGTTAAAAGCTGAAATTTTGGGTGGGTGGGAGTCTGATTTAGGATTTGGTCGCATCAGGGAAAAAAAACAACAACAAAAAAAAACACTTTTCACAAAATGCTCCTCTCATATGTTGAGAGAGACAGAGCCTTGCACTGTAGGTGCTGGCAGCGTGTGCATGAGCAGAATGAAATGACATGGATGATGCTGAAGCCCCTGGTCAGAAGAACAACCAGTTGCAGAGCGTGTAATAATTTCTGAGTGATCAAAATCAAAAAGTGAGGCACAACTATATCAAAACTGAATGTTAAATATCAGAAAAAGCGAGAAAGAAAATGTTGGCTTAGTAGCTGAACAATCAAACAGTCAGCATTTTGTTAATGGAGTAGTTGGAGGACAGAGAGGGCAGAGGAGGGTGGGGTGGGGAACCATGGCATAGGAAAATACAGAAAATGGAAAAATATCACCTCCCTGAACCGAGCAGGATTATTATCTGCAGCTCCCACAATGACTTGCACTACTCCAGCCAAAATGGCTCTCATTTTAAAATTACAAAGTAACAATGCCCTGTACAATCTTTCCATTTGTGCTGCTGCTTCCCTTTTTGATGTAATAATGATACAGTCCACTCGCCTTTCTAATAAATTTCCTCAATGGAAGTGTGCTTGTACTGAAACTTGTCACTGTAACGTATATCTGCAGCAGCAGCACAAAACTGCACGAACTATATAGTATATAACTTATTGATTTCACAGCATTTCAGACTCAAGTTTAAACCCGTCACCTTGTTGCATGAAAATGAAGCGAATCAACGGCGAGGAAGAAAACAAACTTTCATGGCTCCACGATGACGCAGTCAGTGTGGAAAATCGTATCGTCACTGGCTCACTGAATGAGTGGGTTTGGCTGTAGCGAGATGCCTCGATGGGCTGATACTAGTTTATCTTGATTTAGCTGTCATTCCCCCAAATGAGCAGCTAAATCAATTGTGACACGGGGCCGTCATTCTACTGTGTCACTGGAAGGTTTATAGGCATATAAAACCATCAGAACAAGATGAGATGAAGCATGAAATTTCTTGACATAAACCAGTTTTTTCCTCCCCTTGTTTTAAGAACTCACCATATGAGGGCCATAACGGGGGTTAAAATTAAAAGAAATGTACTGGAGGATTGACTGCCATAAAAGAAAGCATATTACCGCCTCTGCTATTTATCAGGTCGCTCCAGTCTTTTTTAAAAAGTGTGGGCAAACCGCAGTGATGAAACACAATAAACAGGGTAACTAATTTTCAGTCAAGCAGTGATGAAACTCAGTGTAAAGAAAATGAGTAAACGCTCTATAAAATAAAACTACTCATGCTAGATTTCAAGGACTGTCAAACTGAAAATCCCCTCATACATACAAAGAAAACATGACCAGAAATAGAAAACAGTTCATAGTCACATTCACGAGTCTCTTTTTTTTTTTTAGCTCTGATCTAACTCTGGCCAAAATCTAAATTAATACAAAAAAAAAAAAAACAGAACAATTAAATTTTATAGATTTGATAGATTACATTTTCTGTCGCCGAAGAGAGAAGAAGAAATGTCTGAAGTGTTGTGGTACGGTGACTGATCAAACCAATCTAACATGGACTGATTTTTATCAACTGGTCTGAAGCTAAAATGTTTACAGGAGTAGAGGATCAACTGGGGGGAAATAACCATTAACTTGCTAAAAGAGGTTGCAACAAAGCAGATGGTGAGCACCTCTGGGAGAGAGGGATGTGGCAGAGCTCTGACCACAAAACAGCTGCAGAATGGATCAGCTCGCTCATTCAAGGAATCATGAAAGAGGCTGTCAACTGCTAATGAAATCTGCCATCCTCCTCACAGTTTGCTGTGTGGCTGCATTTCTGCTATATGCATATGCTTTAGACGAGATCGACACTGATAGCTTTTACTTTACAAGCTGTCATGTCCCAAAAACACACTTACGCACTCAGAAATGAGTCACAGGAATAGCAAATATAGCTGTAAAAGCAAACATTAGCAACTTCAGACTCTGAATTTGATTTCTTTTTATAAAAGGGTGTTTGAAATATGTCCTTTTTATATGCAAAATGTGCAAATTTATGTTTGCAAAATAAAAAAATTACACCATGAATCGCTTCTTTAATGTGACATGTCTCAATTCATTGTTTTAGATAGAAATATAGTACAGACGTCAATTCTAATCTGCCTAAAAACGTATTATTCACTTTCACGTTCATTATTTACCAGCTTTAACCAGCAATGTTATCATGTACAAAAATCCCACAGGAATTCATGAGAAAAAAAAAAAAAAAAAGGCTCAGAGATGTCAGCAATTCATATCTATGGGGTTTATCCGGCACTATATATTATTCGCTTTACTTTTCTGCGGACAGTTTGAGCGTTCAGACCAATTAAACTGCCTAAGATTCATTTCAGCAGTGCCATGCAAGAGAAACGTCATAACAGCACAAGCCTGGATCAAAGGTTGGGAAATGATCAAGTAGGTATTAATGATTTGTTTTTATTTGCTTCTGAGACTTTTATAAAAATCCCAGGTAGGCGATTTGTGGTTACAAGATGGTTGATAAGATTCCCCACACAATGTGCAGGTGCATAAACAATAACTCAGTAGGTCAGCTTCTGTGCCTCCAGTGTGAAACGTAGAAGCAAGAGCATGAACTTAAGTCTACGGGAAAATGTCAGAATGAGTGGGATGCTGGAGGGCCGGCGTGCTCTTGCATGAAAAATCATTTTCTACTTTTCCTCCTCTAAATGGATGTTTTTTTTCTCTTCGGTGGTCCCTTTACTACTAATACTGGCCACTTCAGTGAATGTGAGATGGTTTGTCCAGCCAGCAGTAATGTCAGAACAAGGAGCCAGCAAAATGCTTTCCAGCGAGCATTAAAAGGCCAGAACGCTGTGAGCTTCTTATTCCTGGGTCGCTGGCTCTCCATCGTACTACTCATGTGCAACACGGAATGAAATAAAAATGAAATTTATAACATAACTTTTCCCTGAACAGGAGCCAAACTTTTGCTACAGCTGAGGTGAAAAGGAAATCCCTGTCAGGACCCACTGCAGAGATAAACACACGTAATTGAGAGGGATAGACCTGGTAGTAGAAACTGTGTTGTAGGTGATGTGTGTCAACTTTATGAGCGCATCTGCTCCGCAAATGAATAATGTAATCATCTGACATAGCTCGTCTGTGATCATGAATTATCTTTTCCCCAACTGCTTGTCACAGCAGCTCCCATTTCACAGTGAACCACACTAAAATGTTCTTGAGCTGAAGCTCCTGGTCCCTGTGTTACTGTTACATAAGGTTGGAGTAAAATATTCATCAAGCTGCTCCGGACCACATCTGTATGCAGCTGAGTGCTGAGGAAACACTTTCTTTAAACCTGCTAACTACACCAGGGTGGCTGCCGCTGCTGCTGCTGCTGCTGCTGCCGCTGGGTTTAAAGTGGCTTTTCGTGCAAATGTGCTCGATTGCTTTTGTGTATGCTTGTGCCAAGTGTTTATATACATGTTATGTGTCTGAGTGGTGCAGTTGTGGATACTGTGTTTGTGTGTGTGGCTGTACAAGCATACAGTAATGCGCATGTCTACACGCCTAAGAGTCTGCCTGTCTTCATCAGTATGCTGAGTTGGTACTCGTGCGCATGCATCGCCTCCATTTAAAGCAAACATTTATGTCTCGCCGCAGTGCAAGTAGACATGGTTGTCCCTCTTCTCTCTGCATGCTAGATCATGCAGCAAATGTCTTGCTGGCGCAGGGCGTGTTATGAGACGGACATAAAGTTAAAACCTTCCGGGGCCATCAGCAGCTCCATCAGGACCAGGGGAACCAGCTGGCATCTGGCTGACCAGTGGATCCCTGGGAAGCTATAACTCAAGACCCTGTCTAAATGACCACACACCACTCTCCATTAAAGGTTTACTGTTTAATCTATATAACTGACCAGACTGCTTTACATCATGTCAAGAGCTTACTCTCTTTTTTGATTGTTGTAATGACTGTTATTCAATTAGAGTGGATGTTGATTGATTGGTGACCTGCCTTGCAAAGTGTTTGATTTTCAATAGTGTGACTCAGAAGCCAAAGTGATAGTAAATGAGAATGAACTGACAAAATCTCACTTTGTTGATCTGCTCACCCTGCCATCTGACTGGAGCTGCTGTCTTAACCTCCAGATGTCTGAATGTTAAAAAAAAAAAAAAAAAAGGAAAGAAGGTAGAAAAGGGGGATGCTAATATACTGTACACACTGAGGATAAAGAGAAAAAGAGATCAGAGAAATCCAAATTAAATATGCAAGGACACCACTTACGTGCATTAATGAAGAGAGAGTGAGCACTGTGCTAATGACGAAGGATTTGAGGCTTCCATGTGAGGGTGGGATCAAGAACACGCTACTGGAGATGCTCATTACTGTGGCCCACACCGTCTCTTACCTGTGTGAGCGCGCATATACGCATATTTTATGCGCGGGAGACAGGAAGGAACAGAGAGATCATACACACATGGCTTTGCATTCTCAGCGATGTTTTTATCAACACACAGGTATATGCAGCGCACACCCAGGTATAGACACATGCACAAGCTAAAGAAAAGACTCACATACATACATTAGAACACATGCATGATGCACAAAACTTTAGCCTGTGTGTGTGTGTGTGTGTGTGTGTGTATGTGTATGTGTGTGTGTGTGTGTGTGTGTGTGTGTGTGTGTGTGTGTGCGTGTGTGCGTAGGTGTGTCCTCTGTCACACTGGGTTCACTCGACAAGCTGCATATATATCCAACTCTCTCTCTCTCTCTCTCTCTCTCTCTCTCTCTCTCTCTCTCAATCACCATGAAGATTATCAAATCATACACAGGCTGCAGGCTGCTGTACTGGAGTGTTAGTTTTCTATGCTTTTTTGTGCATTAGTTAAACTAAGCAACACCTCACCTCACACCTCACCTGGGGTTGCTCTTACAGCTGAGTTTTCATAATCAACTCACCAATTTTAGCTGATATTTCATTCTTTTATTCTATTATTTTAGTGAGATGTTTGCTGCTTTTTGTTATCTAATATTCAACAATCAATATACCTCACCTAAAATTGTGACTAATGCTATGGTAGTCATGGCATCCACCCATTTATGCTACAGTGCAGCACACCTACAGAGCAGCCACCCCACACTAAAGTCCTACAGTTTAACAGCCTACATGTGAAGTCTCACGTTTTACCTCAAGACTCACATTTTACTGGTTTCACTCACATCACACCAGATTTGCGCTGTGAAACAAAAAGGGCGTCCTAATCATGGCTCGGTAATAATATCTAACCGCACTGTGGAGCGTGCTGAGCGTGTTGTAGAGTAGGTAGAGGAAGTGGTGCCACAGTTCGGTCTGGTCTGGTTCAGTGGTAGTCTAGCACTTGGCATCAGAGAGAGGGCGAGCACAAACGAGGGCGAAAAAACAGGGCACGCATGGCGCCGCTCTGCCTTCAGTTTCCACCACCTGTGGCCACAACCAAGGATTATTTTCATTACTGTTCAATGAGCCAATTATTTTCTCGATCAATTTATCGGTCCATAAAATGTCAAAAAATTGTGAAAATGTCCATCTCAATTTCCAAGACATCTTGGTTTTGTGCAAACATGTTTTTGAGTTTATTTTCAACATAAGACAGAGAAGATGTAACCATGGGATGTTTAGAATTTACGATTATTTTAATTTTGATTGAGTAATCAAACAAGCGTTTCAGCTGTATCATCACGCTTCTCTATTTCCATTACGTTAATGTCTCTAGAATTTTGAGGTCTTTGTAGACGGCTGCACTGTTACGGCAGATGCTTTGACAAGAAGAGCTTCAAATCTGCGGCTCCTCAGCTAAGGATTTGAATCACTAACGTTTAGGGGGGCAGCCCTATCAGAATCCAGAGAGTAGTCAATAAGGTTAAAACCCGATTCCATGACAGTAAACACCTGGCCTGCTGAGGAAACTGACTCGGCTGCAGGGATAGTTTTGTGACCCAGCCACGATCTGACCTCGCAGTGCTTTGAAGCAAGAGACAAGGGAATATTGCCTGAATTAGACAAGAATTTTCATGCGAGATCAAGGTGAAGGAAAACTTTGGAGTCAGGATTATAGTCAGCTTTTTAACACAGAGGATCTGAAATACATTTTGAAGTTGGTTTTGAAGTCTGAGTGTTATCTGCTGAAGAATCCCTCATTCTAATTAAGACAGAATTTAAATAAGCCACTACCTTGCCAGTCCCACTGAAAGTGATGGGAGTTACATCCGTGCTAAACTGTGTAATTGTCTGTGAAACAATCTCAGGCACACGACAGCACTTAATAAAAAGTAATTCCTCCTAAAGTCAAAGAAAGGTGTATTATTTTGCAGCGAGCTGAGCCTTAAATATAGCAATCAAGCCTCCAGTAATGTAGAAAGAGCTATTAGGCTTGCCATAGCTGGCTGGATAGAAAATAAAATATGTGGTTAATAATTCATCAAATGTCCAAATGTCCATGAACGGAACATATTTTTTCCATAGTATAAGAAGATGTAAACAGCAAACTGATTGGAAGAAAGGCTGTGGGGTAAAAATGAAATAAAGTAGTGCCCTATTAATCACTTCTGTATTGTGACAGGCAATACCTCTCACTGCTTAGCAACCAACCCCTCCAGGGCAATAGTCAGAGTGATGAGATTTACCAAGGGATCTCCTCTCTAAAGTTATGAAAGTGTCCATAGTGTGGCACCACACATCTTACATGTATTGTTCCCCCGCACTGTTCAGCAGCTCATGCTGTTTATCAGTCGCGTTATCAATTATTCAAACAAATATATAAGGAGGATCAATAAAGCAAAATCACAAAAATCCTAGTTTTCACTTTCATACAGTATTCCCAGCAAGCACAGCTCCTGTTAGAGATATGGTGCAGATGTCTTACCTTAAACAGGCGCAGTATGTTCGCCACCATGATAGAGACGGAGCTGGAGGAGGCGCCAATGACGCCCACCACCCTCTCAGGCTTGGTGATGATGGGCGCTCCCCCACCCAGGCACTTGACGTCCGACCCGTCCTTCTCGATCAGAGCCTGCACGAAGGTGAGCGACTGCTCCAAGGCGTGAGTGTCCCTGGAACAGGTGTCCAGGATACGCGCTCCCAGTGTGATGTTAGGCAGCAGATTATTGTCATTATTGATGCGGTCAAGGGCAAAGAGCATGGCCTCCAGTCTGTGTATGCCCTTCTCCTTCTTCAGCTCCCCACACGGCTTGCCATCGTGGCCCCTGGCGTGTACCGGGAAGAGCCCACCTAAGGAGATATCCCCGTCTATGCGGATGGAGTTCAAATGTGTGTGTCCTGGCCCTTTGGGCTTGGCAGCCTGAGCGGCCTTGAGGGAGCTGTAGAGAAGCAGCAGCAGCAGCGGCAGGAACAGGCTGTTTCGCTGACAGCCGGTCCGATCCGGTCTACACACCAGGGGTTGAAACATGACCACAGCCTGAGCGCACATCCGCACCGTGCAACCGAACCCAGCAATCGAAAAACAACAGAAGCCAGGTATTATTTTATGATGGCCAGAGGGTTAATTGCAAAACCTCTTGAAGCAGTTGGCACAGAAAAGGCTTTCGCTCATGTCTCTCCTCTCTCCCCGGCATTCAATTAATGTAGAATATGAGCTTGGCTCTTTCACAGGGTGTAATTCTGTTCTCTTCTCCTCTTACACTCCCTCACTCCATCATCTGACCACAGTGGTGGGCAGCTGCTCTTGTGTCTGCTGTTATTCACAGCCTTTGCCTATGGAGATCCTTCACTTGGGGCATTAGGAAGAACAAAGGTGAACGATAAGCTTTTTCTCTCCGTCTCCCCCTCCCTCTCTCTGTGTCTCTTTCCTCTCCACCTCAATCAGAAGTTTTTAATCTCCCCTGTTCCCCTGGGCAGGGATTTGGTATATGTCAGAGCCCTCAGGCCTGCTTAGGTCCACAGGCTTCACAGCGAATTCCTACAAGATGAAAAAGAGAAGAGTAGTGAGACAGTGGACAGAGAAAACAGAAAAAAAGCAAATGGATTTGTATTGGTATGAGCATTTCAATAGCTCTTTCTTTTTTTGCTTAACCTTTTTACTGCAGCGTTATGCGGAATGAAGAGACAGTTCTGCTTCCAAACTCATTTCTCTCTCTTATACAGTCTTCCTACGTCTACCTTTGAATACAAAAGGTTGCCATGGACTCTCAAGGTTGATTGGGCTGAGAGTCACATCCCACGTGCTTCATTCTCACCTTTCCACCTAGTCGGTGCACCCACTCGGCCTCTATCACAATACTTTGACATTTTTTCGAATGTTCCACGTCCTATTTCTTATATTGATTTTACATGAAACAGACAAATTGAAAAACTTTTTTATGGTCCCAGTAACAAGACTGTGCTGTTGTTGGCACTGTGGGTCTCACTAGGTTGCTGTTCCGTGTGGCTATGAAATTATTATTTTCCAGAAAATGTATCACCGTTGCTGCCACATTAAATATTTCTTCAAGGCCTGTCAAATCATTAGAGACATTTAGGGTTTAAAGGCGAGTTCAAAAGGACTGAATAAGCTATAGGATAAAGGTAATATCTCTTTGGGCAAAGTGGACCGCTCCAACATTACCGAGGTATTTCTTCTTACTAGAGGCAAAATCAATTATATATATTATAATAGAATTCATATGTGGGTCTTTGAGTCTCTAAGGCATGTCTTAGTCTGTGCCCGCCAGGGTAGGGAAGTACAACAAACCAACGCGGGTAGGGCCTGAGAAATGAGAGCAAAATGGTAATAATGCTATTACAGATGGAAAGCAGCTTTTATATCCAAAGTAGGCAAGAAGAAAAATATCCACCTTAAGAAATCACTGCATTAAGCAAGTGGACTCTTGATTGTTCAAACATCGTCCAGATCACTGCCGCCTGCCACAAAGGGATTAGAAGAATAATATTTTTATTGTCTTATTTTACACATCCTGAGCACGTATAGAAGCAGAGCTCCAATACAACCATAACCTTAAGTCTAAAACCTTATTCTCAGCTCTGTGATACAAGTTGTGCCTAGCTAAATCTGTTTTGATGTGGTTTGAGTTTATTGTTTCACCGCTGTGAAGGTTATTAGATGCAGATTTTGTGCAGATTTAAATGTTGTAAACAAGCTCGCTAGGTACACAACGCAGATTTAAAGCTGGATTCTGAGATTCTTAGTTCCATACTGTGATGCACATCTACACATTATCATTCCCACCTTTGTCTTTTTTTCCTTCGTCTGACACACACACACAGACACAGAGACACACACACACACACACACACACACACACACCTGCGAGACAGACACACAAATTTGCCACTACAAGCCATCTTGTATATGTATATATCTACACCCTGTTCATTCCTGGAGCTGTAATAGGCTCTGAAGGAACAATCTAGCGACACACAGTCACAGAATAGGGCTGTAGACATTGGTTTTCCAGAGGAGTGGGTTGAAGCCTTGGATCGGCAATGGCTGAGATTCATTGAGACCATATTGGAAGTGACAAGGTCCTTTGAATACACCCAACTATCTCCTACTGAGTGAGAAGTAATTTTTCAGAGTTGATTCACTGCAGGTCCACTTTCACTGCTGCACAGCTGATGACAACAGGAGAACCAGCCAACTCAACCTTAGCTCCTGTAACCACATACAAACCCAAGCACCAGCATATCTAAAAAAAATCAAAGCAAACACTGAGGCAGAGGCAGAGAGAGCTGCTGCTGCTGCTGCCAAAACACTGTGGTATAGATAGGCAAAAAGAACACACAGCTCTAAACACTGAAGAATTCAAATACAAAACTGTCCTACAACACTGCGGATTTCAAGACAGATGTCATCAAACTTCATGTTTGTGCAAAGAGGAGCTGGTGGGGAGACAGCTCATGTCTCCATCAGACTGAAAAGAGCAGCCAGCCAATCTGAAGGAGTATCTTGCGTGCAATTGAAAGAAAAGGATCTTACACTTCACAAGATTACATCAAGCATTATCATGTTAATCAGCTTGTTTTGCCTTGTTCCAGATGAGTATCTTATAGTGTTTCCTCTTTGGCCACGATCTGGGTAATTCATTCTGTAATCTGGAAGATCTCAGTGCATTCAGGGTGGGCTGCCTGTACCCTTTGAATAAATCATTTCAGAAACCACCATCACTCTGTTGAAACCTGTGAATCCCACTTTAATCAAGCACTGGGGTTGGTGCAGACCACCTCTCAAGAGTTTTATGCAACACGACATATAGTGATGTAGTAACCCAATCGAAACGTGCAGTATTAGCATATTCAGTGAAATCAGGTTACATGTTATCAATGTTCCCAGTGTACGGCTTATTTCTAGAACTCGGCTGTAATATGCTGCTTGTAATGCAGATTCAATGCTGTGGCTCATTTAACACTTTTCATTTCATTTTTTTCT
>NW_019524973.1:293261-324586 GCF_002814215.2 Seriola lalandi dorsalis | reverse complement strand
AAGTCATCGGGGGAGATGTGATATAAGATATGCGAACGACAGAACTGGAGACTCGGGTTGCTTCGAGTTACAATGCTACAAACAGGATCCGTTTGCACTGGGAAGCATATGCCCCTTCCACTCCTCTACCCGCCTGACTTGTGCTTCATCTGAAAAATAAAAAATTTAAAAAACGTTTGCGTTGTGCAGACCAGCCGCTCCATCTTTGAACTCCACTCATATTTTTTTTATTGCTTCAAATTAGAAATTTCCACGGCTCTAGCCCAAGCGTTTTACAGTCCAATCAGTACTGGAAAAGGAGCATTATAAATACAAACAAGGATACACCTATGTATATGTATTTTCAGCAAATTATTCCCGTCTTTATCCTCTGACCTGAGCAGCTGCTGGGTGGTGAAGCCAGCCAGGGAAACTTTCAGAGATGCTGCAGCTCTCCTCTCACAGATGGGCAGGAGGGGCTCTCTAATTGACACTCCAGCATGTTGGTGCACAGCAGATCAATAGGAAGGTAGAAGGAAGCCGCCCTGAGGAAAATGAATGGCGAGAGCAGGATGATGCTGCATACAAGGACTGGAGAGCTCAGAGGAGGTGGGCTTTAGAAAAGATGCATCAATAAGATGGACCAAACTTGCAATGTTGCTCTTTGTTCACATTAGTAAGTGGTCTGGTAGTAATACCTTAAATTTTGAGCGAGAAACAACTGCAATGCAGTTTGTGCAATACACTAAACTAAGCTGAACCACTCTGCCACTGTTCTAATAGAAAACATTGTGTTTAGTTTTACAAGCAATTTTGTTCTATGCAGCATTATAAAGTTTATAGCGTAATAATTCCCGTGCCAATCTGCAACCAGCATCTACAGTTACATCAGTTATAAATAGTGAATAATTTAGAGCTGCAATGGATGTTTATTTTCTTGATTAATGCGATTGCTGTTTATGTCCTTGATGATTACATTAATGGTCTTGTGTATAAAATGTTAGAAGAATGGGATGTTTTGAGATGTTTTGTTTTGCCCACTCAACAGTCCAAAAGCCACAGACATTCAGTTTACAAGTAGCAAATGTTCGCCCTAGAGAGACATAAACCTGGGGATGATTGATGTTTGTTTTTGATTGAAAAATGACTGAAATTAATGATTAACAGCTGTTGATTAATTTTCCATTCATTGACTTACGCGATATCATTAATGCAAGGATCATTATCGTCATATCATATGCACGTTACAAACGATTCTATATTTTTCTCAAGAGTCAGAAATTTACTGGAATCAAAACTTCTAACGCAGCTGCAACTAAAGCATGTGCACAATTTTGACAGAGTGAATCTTCAGGCCTCCATACGCCTCCATCTTCACTACAGAAAAACGTCTTGATGAACAGAGTCTTTAGTTGCCAGCTGTCACACTATACATTTGAGACAAAGAGCAATCCTGCTACCAGTCTGTGTTATACTTCACAATAGAAAGACGCCTCCACTCACTCAGATCCGCACAGCCTGAATGCGGGCTTTCTTCAGAGTTTTTTAAGCTGCAGCACCTCAGCTGAGCCTTACAGTGGCTGAGCAGTGTTTCCCTCCATTTTTGAATAGCTCACCATAACAAGTGACCACAGATGTCAGAGTAAACAGTTGGCAAAGAGGGAAGTACCTATCAAAGCTGCGCACGCTGAAGTGCACACTGTAATAATTCAAACCAAATTTTAGAACATAAAAGCTAGAGCTTTCAAAACAATTATCATATTAGGCGACCACTTAGTTTGCTCCGATTATGACGCTCGTCATTGTGCTCACATATTTATTCCATACAATTTTCAGCATTTTCTAAACTGGACAGGATATAAACTCTGCTGAGGAGCCAGGTACAACTAATCACAACCAATTTCTGCAGTAATTCTTTATCCATCTTTTACTAAGAATGATCATCTTTACATTCCTGAGGGAAATCTGCAGGAATAAGCATTTCTCTTGTAAAAATAATCAGCATATGAATATGAACTTAAGCAAAACTGCTCAGAGCACTCTGATTTCTGATCATTTAAAGATCTCTTCAGTACTTAAATTCAATACAGAGGGCAGCTAATCACTTCTAGATTCTGCACTGAAAGTTAGGTTGTGTCAGTACGTACACCATTTCATCACCGATTCAACTCATGATTATTTTTTCAATCCATCAATGATTGTTTAGTCTATAAAACACCAGAAAGCTGTGATAAACCGCCCACCACAATTTCCCAGGTGACTCTACAGATTGCTGTCCAAAACCCAAAGGTCTTCAGTTTACAGTGATATAAAAACTAATAAAGAAGGTAAAGAAATAAAATATCAAATAAAATAAATATATAATAAATAAATAAAATAGAATAGAATAAAGAAAAATGTTTGGAGTTTTTGATTGACAAGTGATTCAAAAGTGATTCAACTAATCGATGAATCAACTAACGGTTTCAGAGTGGGAAGAAGAAATACATAATTTAAAGTGACGACATGTGAATTCCCCAAAAATGAAGTCATAAACGGGTTAATGACCGCGTTCATTCAGATTGATGGGATCATGTCCAGTATGATGTACGGGATCTTGCACGTCGCCGCCCGAGGAGCCTGATGGGAAAAGCATCTTTACACAAAGTAAATTGATTGAAATGATCCCAATCTCTTTGCCTCGACGTCCGACGTGTTTGTCACTGCGAGATATAAGGAGAGATGGGGAGCAAGGGGCTTGAATATTTTAACTCTGAGGCGTATTAATTACAGAAACGGCAAAATGCAGTTGACAGTTGTGATTTATTTAGAACCCTGAGATATGTGGTAAATCTTGCTAAGACATGATATTATGCAACAGCTGACTGTGGCCGTTTGATTTCCCCTCCCTGAGAACCCTGAGGAAACACGAGTGTAATTTATCTCTTGAAATATCAACTGTATGACAACCACACGAGAGAGCCGCTCCATTACTGTGCCAGCTACAGAAATTTTAGGACATGCAAACCAGGCTTATTAACACGAGGCCAGAGCGGTGCTTTTTCCGACACAGCGAATGTGTATGTGCTGCGTTGTTTTGAAAATACCGTAAGTCATTCGGAAGACAAGGTTGAGAACAGAGGGGAAGGAGAAATGGGCCATCCCTAAATTTTTTGTTTACTTGCACTGGATGCTTTTCTGTGCAAGCTAATGGAGGGCTAAGATCACTGAGTCGCATCTAGCGGGAGATAAATGGACTGAAATGTGAGAACAAGCCCTGATTCTCTGCCCTGGCAAAGTGGAGGGAGAAACCTCGTGCTGCTTAAAAAGGATGAAGATGCTATGAGGGGAAACCATCGGGGAGTCAGAAGAGCATATTAAAAACTGTTGACTTCCCGTTCGCTGCCTGACTGACTCAATGACTATCATCTTGCTATAACGATGAAACACACGCCCCCACATTCCTCAGTTCCCACCCTTCGTCTTTACAGAGTCTTATCCTTGATTCACTCAGGCTCCTATACTCTTGTTTAGACTCTCCTTTAGGGGGAAAAAGAAAAAAAGCACCAACTCTACTTTGTATTCACCACTGCTTCCAGGTTTCCTCTAAAGCTTTCAATTCCTACCTATCATCACATGCACAACTTGGGGATGGATTGAATACGATTCAGAGGGCAGGCTTGAATCTTGACTCTCCAGGTTAAAATACATACAAACGTCCCGGTCTCTCAAAGCCTCTGGCGCTGGAGGCTGCTCTCTCACTCACTCACCCTGTGAGCCTGGTTAATGGTCCAGTGAAAAGATGGCATGAGGTGAACCATCTCCAAGCCTCCTGTTGACTCTAAGCGGTGCTTGGTAATGATGCCTAACATACTTCATCTTGTGGGTCAAATACACTTTTTTTTTTTTTAATACAAACTAAAACAGTGTAATATGTCCATAGCTGTATAAGATGAAGACAGACTTCATCACAAGCCATCACTGTGTAGTGTGTCCTAGAAAGTGTCTGTGTGTAAAGGGGGGGGGGGTATGTTCAGTCGATACAGAAGGCTGTTTCTTCTCAGACAGATTGATTGATTTACTGTATCTGTAGAGCTAGACCTGCCCGCCTGTCAGGATTAAGGAATTTATGTCTTATCAAACCTGCGCCCCCTGAGAGACCTATTTTCCAACAGAATCACTTGAAGCTGCAACATATGGAAAACTGGGGCATATCAGCAAGAACAAGTGGTTCCGAAGTCTGTGTGTGTGTGTGTTAGATTTTTTTTCAAGATAACGGAAACAACACAATGTACAGTCGCACAAACATCCAGTGCCTGAGTGAAAGCTGCGGTTCGAGGTCGAGTCTCAATCTGGCCTCCAATCTGCTTATTGAATCTGAATCCTATCGAGTGTCTTATCAAAACATTTCGCATAAACTCTTGGGGAAAGAGAAAGATGCAGTTCTTTTCAGACCAGAGCCGTCACCTGCATCACCTTCACAAAACTGTGCATACACTTCAAATTCCCTGCAGCGAATACAAAAATGCATAAGACCCACACACTCCACACTACAGCTTTGTCCTAATCCTCAGAGTATAGAACTTTTTTATTCCAATTTATCTGAGAGAAGATTCACAACAGTCCGATTGTGTGAAAATTCAAGTGTTTGCACCTAATACTTTGGGAGACAACAGGGGACAAGCTTAAAAAAAAACAAACAAAAAAAACAGCTCCTCGTATTCCCACACACCTCTAACACAAGACAACAGACCTTTACCAGACTGTTTTTTCTGCAACACAGCAAAGATTGTGTGTGTTGGAAAAAATAAAATAATGTTAAAATATAGCTTTGGTCCAACTTTCAAAGCCTCTGACCATTAATTTTAGCACAGTTACCTGCTGATGCTTTCCCACAGGGGTCCACTAAATCCAGACGGGTGTTCCAACTCCCCTTTTACTTAAAACTGTCTGTGAAAAATACTCGACTGTGAACCCTGAGGTGCTGTTACTTGGGCCTGGAACCACACACAGGTAGCCTATTGCATATTGAATCAGAATACAGGTCAATATTGGAGCTGTGAAGACAAGGTGATTAATCAATTAGCCAATTAATTCACAACTATTTTGATAATGAATTAAGTCATTTTTGCAAAGCAAAAAATGAGCAAAAATTAGAAGATATTTGTTCCAGCTTGTCAAATGTGAATATATGTTGGTTTTGTGACTTCTCTGTGATATTTAACTAAATATCTTTGTGAGATATGATAGTAAATTTAACATCTTTTGGTTTTTGGACTGTTGGTCGGACTAAACAAAACATTTTAAGATGTCTCCAGCATTTTTTGCTATTTTCTGACATCTCATACACAAAACAATGAACTGTTCAAGAAAGTAATCATCAGATTAATCAGTAATGAAAATATTGTATAAAAATCGTTAATTGCAGGCCTAGTAAAACACAACAAACCAGTGTCATTTAAAAGTTTACATGTACCTTAAAAATATGAATGCATGTATCAAAAAATAAACACACAACGTCTGACGGCTTAGTTTACATAACACTGCATGCATTCAGTACTCTCTATACAGTAAACCAGATTTAATATTCCATGTACAGCCCAACTCAAAAGCAAAGCGAGGGTGAAAATGTCTTGAAATTTAACCACCAGATCATGTTTACCAAAGACACTCAGTCAGGGATCACACAGCAGACAGGTGACTTTGACCATAAATGTATCCAGATGCCTCTTAGTGTGTACACAGCACCTACTGACAACTTCAGTACACCTGCATGTAATGCAACACAAACCGAGCCAGTGTGGGTCAATGAGTAGAAGAGTGACATGTGCCCTATTAGGACCATCTGAAACATCTTCATGGCAAAGTGTTGAATGGTCTCGTAAATTTCCTCTGAATACACTTAAGTTTTCCTGAAATTGAGTATTTACTCATTTTAAGTGGCCAACTTCCTAGAATCCACCTGTTTACTGTCATGGCAGGTGCAGTTTAGGTTTATGGCTCCCATCACATAGGTCATTTTTTAGTCAATAGTTAATTACGAAAGTTGATATTCATATTTTTTTCAACAAACAAACAAACAAACAAACAAACAAACAAACAAACAGTCCAGCTCTCTACCTGCTGCAGCTAGATTTCAGTCAAACATAGGTGACTAATAACTGACTTTCGCTACCACTAATAAGTAGCCCACTCATCATTAATCATCTTTTAATCTACAAAGTCTGTCTATATTTTTGAAAACAAAGTTGGCCGAATTCGCTATTAGCGGTTCCAGTTTGTTTAGTACCAATGGTTTAACTGACAACTCTCAATGAATTTCTTTGAGACCGAAGAAAAATTAAAAACGCGATTATGCTCAGCGAGGTTCTGCAATAATATCGATTTTTATTTTATTTTTTCTGATTTCTAAGCGGGTTTCTGGATGTTTATTGACGATGTGAGCGATATTGAACTATATACTCAGAAAATGTTAGTCACATTGAATCTAAAAATATGTGTGCCGCGTCTGTGTGTTGAGATTTGACTGACTTATGGCTGACATTTCATACAAATAGGCAACAGGGCGCAAAGGGTAGCCTACCTTACTTAGTTGCATCCATGCGCCTGTCTGCCATGTTACCTTTGGTTTGATTTTGCTTTCCATCACCGTGGCCATTTGTAGTTTTGAAGTAGTCATGTCTGATTAGTTTGGTACTACCTGCGTTTTAATTAAAAGATGGTAAGATCACCTGGCTTCCGTCTTCTCTTAATAAAAACCTACTGAAATATTCCTACAGGGGCCGCTGTTTTATACTTCAACCCTTTCACTCAATGAAACCGGGGGGGAAGGATTACGCTGACATAAATGATATGTGATCAATTATTTCAGTGTAATTAAATCAAAATAATAGCTTGAATAATATCTTAGGGAACCTAGATATTTGCTTCTGGATAAATTCTGACTGCCCTTGATAATAACTACAGTTAATTGGTTATTTAGTATGCTCTGGGCAAACACATCTTACACTGCATAAAATACTTTTTCTTTTTTTTTTTGGGAGGGTCAATTTAATTGCTGGCAGGAGTTTTATAAACCTTATCATGTATTTGATGCTAATGGTGCTTTGTCTTATGTTTAGAGCTGAAATAATTTGTCCATAAATCCATTTGTCGACTGAAGATTACCTCTTTTGATAATTGTTTCAGTCCCTTTTGAGGCAAGAATGCTAAACAGATTGTCAGGGTGACACAGTGTCAGATTACAGCTTCTCCGATATGAAGATTTACTGCTTTTTGTGGACTAAATGTATTTGGGTTTGGGAGTTTTTTTTGGATAAAACAAGAAATTTGAAAACATCACTCTGAACAATAATGGGCATCATGTAACATTTTATTGACATATATCATTTTATAAACTGAGTAATCAATTAATTGAGGAAATAATGAGCAGAGTAATCAGTAGTAAATACATCAGTATTTCATGTGAATGTTCCTTATGGTCTAGTGACTTTAGTAGTGAAATATCCCAAAAGAGACAATTCTGAAAGTGGTTTGCTAGAATTCATCACCACAACCCCGTTTAAGCAAAATGGCACCATCATCTGTGACAGTTTCTATTGACCGTTGCTCCTACCTTTTGCAATGCTGTTATTACCTCTGCCAAGGAGGTTATGTTTTCATCCATGTCTGGCTGATCGTTGCACCAAACTTCATGGAGGGATGGGGCATGGGCTGGGAAAAAGACCATTAACATTGCAAGATTTTTTTTTTTTTTTTGACATTTTCATAAGTCGCTGGAAATAATGTATGGATGTATGGATCTTGATGTAAAAAATCAGATATTTATGTTGTTGAGATCTATGAGTTTGTACAGGTTGGTGCAGATCCAGATAATAATCCTGATCTGGTGGAAGTAATTGTTGAATCTGCATTACTGTTCATATTTTTGTGTGTAGGATGGAGCATTTTGTTGCAACAGCAGGTGCTGGATCTATAGGCGGTCTTACGGAGAGACTTCATTTTATTATGCATGTGGAGAATCCTTTTTATGCATAATTGATTAGATTATACTGCCAAAAATCATGAGTGTGAACACCTGTTGCTTAACCTGTAAAGTTGCCTTTCAGACACTTTCAGGATGAATCTGTGCTCCAGTAGATACTTTTTTTTTATCATTGAGAATTTGAGTGTGGATTTCATTTTTGTGTTTTTCAAGAACACAGTTCTCATTATCCGTCAAACTCCTGTGTGGATCAAAGACAAATACACTTAGAGGTCCAAGCTAACGGTCTATAGCCCACAGGTCTTTTGAGACCCGCAGCAGATGTTGACAGCACAAGGACTTTATCCAAAGCTGCAGGTGGTTAATGGCACTCATGATGAAAAAAACAAAGGCCCACAAAGACCTTTAGTGCTGACCACTGATGTCCAACTATGACAGTGTTGGTTCTGTGGGGACAGGTGACTGGATAAGAGGATGGTTTTGATTAAATGGGGATTAACAAATCTTTTCCAGAGGCCTCTGTACATTGTGCGATAACAGCCATCTTACACATTATTTGCATGTTACACTGTTGGAGATGGGCCTAATAACATCTCAGTTGCAATTTGAGTCAGACTGTACAATATCAGCGTTTCTAACAATTGATATAAACACATGCCCATGAGGTATCTACATGAACTTATCAAGGACCGCTGTCAGCAAATGTATTCAGTGTGATTTCATGCCATACTCAGATTAATTAGTAGATGTGGGTCTGAGCAGCAGTCACACTGTGAGACTTTGGTCCTAAATTTCTAACTCTTGTCAGAATTTTGATGAGGCCTGTGTTTAGTTGCCAAAGCTCTGAATTCCCCGGCAACACACATCTCCCAGTGTGAAACCGGACCCCCGTTTTTGATTGGCAACTACAGATTTGAACCTATTTCTCTTATAACTGTCAATTTTCCTCTATAAGAGTCCAACATTACACAGTGCATTGGGACTTTAATCTGTTCCAAAAGGTAACTGGTTATCAAAACTGAACCCTGGTAAATACCGTACATAAAGGACCACATTGAGGAACAGCCTACCGCTGTGACTGATGGAGATTATCCTGACAAACACGACAGTAGGAGGCCGACCTAACCTAACCATTGCATCTTCAAGGCAAAGAGACAGGGGCAAAGAAAAAAAAAACAAATATCAGAAATACCCAACATATCAGCCTAGAAGTGAGAATATTTCACATCTTAACTCCACAGCCTATCGCAGGTCTTTACAAGTGTGTAATTGCTATGTGACACTTTGGAAGACAGCACAACAATGCAATCTCAAGTGAGATTATCTGAATGAAAAGGAAAGGGACATTGTTAGAGGAGAAAGATGTCTCTTCCAGAAAATAGCACTGCCTCTCTGTCTGCATTCATGTCACAATTCAAACATCAGTTTACACTGCCATGCCTTCGCAAGTTGCCCTGAACACTGTAACAAGTCTTCAGGGGCAGGAGAGAAGGATGTCACTGACAATTTTACAGAGTGTGAAGCTTGACTGCTAATGAGATTTTTTTTTTTTCTACCGCTAGCAAATATAACAAGTAATTTCCTGTACAAAAATAACTTCTTCAAAAAAACCACCAACAACAACAACAACAACAAAAATGTGGCAGTATAGCTGATTAAGTCTTTCTTTGTGTCTTTATTGTGCACAACTAAATGGACTGCCATCATTCTCCATTTAGGTATTCATTCATTGTTTGCTACAGTATTGTGGAATTTAGCTCATTTGTTTTACATTGTTCAGCCTTTAGACTGCCCGTGTGAAACATTTCTAATAATTATTCCTTTTACTTAAAACAGTTCTGGTTATTGGGCATTCTTTTGATGGTGCTTACAGGCTCATCGCTCAGCAGTGTGTGGACATCTCCACTGACCGCGCTTAATCAGGTGCTAATTAACTGACACAACCTTAGAAACTCATTTATGATTACTTTTCTTGCCACATTCATAGCCCATTATGTCTAACAAAGATACATTTGGAAACCCATTTGGAAGATGGCACTATTTTGTCAGTATCTGAGGTAATAACTAAACTAAGGAAAGGACTGCGTCTAGAATCAATTTAATTTTAAAAAGTTAGCGCCACTTATTAAACTGCCATCCAATTTGCTGTTATGAGTGTCAGCGTTAAACTACACAAGCACAGAAACTCCAACCCTGCATCCACATGCAAAACAACGCTTGTGAATATGAAAAGCGCTTCTTATGCAACAAAGTGTGGCTGATGAGATATGCATAAATTCATGAACAGGTGTAATGTGTTCCATAAAAACTTGAAATGGCCTTTCAGCACAAAGTAAGAGTGACTGCAAATTATTTATGTGAATTTTTAAATACATGCACACACAGTCACACTCTATTTCAAAAACCTTGTGTCCTAAATAACACCTGTAATGATGTATTTCCAAAGTAAACAATAGGACATCCTTCTGATTGCCTTCTTAAAGGTCCCATATTGTAGAAAGTGAGATGTGCAGGTCTTTTTTCATTATAAAGCAGAGGTCCTGGTGCTATATAAATACTGTGAAAATATCAAAATGTGCAATCCACAGACAAAATCCACACAGCCCGTATTGAAACATGGTCTTAAAACGAGTCATCAGGACTGCCATAACTTTGTAATGGCACAACAAAACAGTCACCACCAGTCAGCTACCCCCCCAGCACAGCCTACCTCAACCCAGTGTCCAACCTTGCAGCGTTTGATTTCTCTGAGTGTTCACCTGAAATCTTTTCTGAATGACTCAGAAAACACTCAGCCAATCAGAAGAAAGGCTCAGAGCCTCCCTTCCGATTGGCTGACCGACCCGTTGTCATAGAGCTTCAGGGAGAAGCCTGAAAGAGGAGATGTCAAACTACACTGAGATGGTTTTTGGTACTGACAACCACAAATATATCTTCCTGTGGATATCAAGTTAAAGTAAAACACCAGAAAAGTGTAAAATATGGGACCTGAAAACTAAAGCTTGATATAACTTTGAGTGACTGTTTGAGAATCTAGGCTGAAGGTAGCTGCTTATAGAGAAACTTTAACCAAGCTAGCAAAACACATACAGCTCTCCAGTTCTCACTATACCAGCATAATAGAAAGTTCTGCTTCCCTGGAGCCACAGCTCACTTAATAATGTGGCAGGACTGTGACACTGACACTATTGCTGCAGAATGCTGATGTATAATAGAATTTATCTCATGCTATATACAGTAACTGAAACAAGACGAAGAGCGTCCGTGCTGATGCTCTGTGAGGTTGTACTTAGGCATATTGATGATTTGACTGCTAACTTCAGCATGCTAACACACTCACAAAGACAATGCTGAGATGCTGATGTTTGTGTTTACCATGTTCACCATCTTTGTACATTTTGTAATTTTCACTAAACATAAAGTACAGATGAGGCGGATGGGAATGTCGTTAGCTGAGCAGGTATTTGGACATAAAAGTAAAGTAGTGGACACTTTAAAATTGACCTTAATGTGGAGCTACATGAGCTGTCAAGGCATCACCAAAATGATTAGAATTCATCCTGAGGGGGGAAAGGAATGTCTTTTCCATGTCCAAATTTCATGTCAATCAACAAAATCTTTCGATTTCATGGTGCTTGTGAGGGATCACCAAAGTCATTAAGACTCATCCACTAACCATCATGGATATTTGTAATACATGTCATGGCAACCCATCCAGTGGTGGACTGACTGAATGATTTACAATAACAACAAATCTTACTAAGAGGCCGAGTAAAAAATGTCATGTTTTTTATTTGACAACCATGTATTTTTGAATTTATTTTGAAAGCGTTCAGTTTTCTGAAGAAAAAAAAACAGTGTCTAAATCCTTCCACTTAGGTTATAACATTAACATCAAGCTTGTCATTAATTTGGTCATCTAAAATTCCCTCCATCCTATTGTTGTTGTTTTTATGATCTGATAAGAAAATGATATAATAAAACGGCACAACAGTTGTTTTTTTCCACCTGCTTCCTCAAACACGGTGTGCTCCAAGCTTGTAAAATACCCAGCAGGATAGCAGAGAAAGGAGAAAAATCAATGTAATTGAACACTGTGTGGTCACTGCGCTAGTGAGTGTAGATACATTTCTCTAATGCTAAAAAGGGATAACGTGTAGCAGCAATGTGCTGCACTTACATGAGCCAGTGATGGCACAGCTGAAACTGAACAAAATTTCAAAGTCTGAAATGCCAAAATTTGATGATGTAAAGTTTCAGGGAAAGACGCCTGCAGCCAGCATAAAGAAAAGGAAGAGACAATGATATATCACTCTTTTCCTGCAATCCTAGTTGTCATGGAGATTGTAGTAACGTGTCCTAATGTCAGGGTTTGATGTTGATCATTAGGCCAGTAATGATTTGCGGATAGATTGCAGGTGTGGGAGCTGCGTCTCATTTGAAGCCATACGCTGTGGCAACCAGAGTACTTCAGACACTAGTGTTTACTGAGAGATCCAAGCTATTTTATTGGTCTTAATGTCATAATTTACATTCAGTTAGTGGACCCTAATGGATCCAACGCTCTACAGCTTCCCTTTTTGTTCTGCTGAATAATCAATGGAAATATATGTTTCAATATTTTTGATCCTACAGCACACTACTGTAACTGTGTTTATTATGCTATTGCTCTCAGTAGATATAAGGCTATTAGTATTACTACTATTACCATAATTATTATTGTTAGTTTTGTATGTTTTGTGCACATGATAGAACATTTATAGCGAGTGGTTCGTCGTTTTTTTGCCTGTGATGAGCTGTTGTGCAAAATTCAGGAAGGGGATTTTGCTTTTATACCACACAGTATGACTCCTTAACTCCCTAACAGATTCTGAACATCTGTCAAAAATTCTCAGCAGTGTGACAGTGTGATGGCAAAAATAGTCAATATTTCAGCAACAGTATGCTGTATTTATTCAGAATCTAATGAGGGCTCTGCATTTCATTTTGAAGCTACAGCAGGTAAGATTGTCTTTTAACAAGACGATTGTTTTATCAGATTCAGGCTGCAAACCATCACCCCATCCACTTAAACTACATGAGTTAAAAGGGCAATATATAAACATTTTAGTGAAAAGAATCAAAAATTAAGTAAGATCATCATAATGTGAAGAAATAACATTTTGGATGTTATTTCAAAGACATCTATGTACTGTGTTTTTAGAGCTATCTATTGAAGTTAGCAAGCTAAGTAGTACTGGCCCATCCCATCTTGTAACAGCACTTTGTACCACAAGAGGCAGTAGTGAGTGAAGTCTGCAGTGACATTCCTCCACTCTTTCCTCAAGCTCAGCTGTTGATGCTGCTGCTCCAGCTGCTCTCCATCGCCTTCCTCGACCTCTTGTGGCTCACGCTCTCTTCCTGCCGCCACTCCATCTTTCTGCCTCTCTGACTGGGCAGACTTGTTGTGAAATTGTCATAGTCAGTCCAACAATAACCAAAGAGAACCACCTACTAGTTACATAATCTGATTACAGGGTAAACCAGTGTGGAAAACACTATTCCCCCAATCCATATAGGTTTGGCAGCATGTGAACAACTGCCCTATGCTGAAGTTATATTTATTCAAGCTAACGTTATCTCTACATGAGGGCGATGTTTCATACTCAGTTGTGAGTAGCCAGTGAGCCCAGTCCAGTAACATGCACACAGCATGCTTTCATGTGCACCGTGATTGACAGGTACACAGAGACGACTGGTTAAAGGTTTATTGATGTTTCTACAATCCACCAGGCCACAGAGCCCACCAGGATTTGTCCTGGTATACCCGATGACCATTATGGCACAGGGGACGAGTGCATTTCCTTCTTTCATACACCCCAATGTTCTGGTAGTATGCTGCCTCCTGTTTGTTTGGAGTATGAATTCAGCAGCTGGCCACTTCTTTCACATTGCCACTTCAAGTGTGTTTACTCCACTTAAATATGGTGCTGGGTAACCACAGAAGTGACAAATCAAAATTTGAGATAGAAAAATTTTATTAATCAGCAGCAAATAAATGCTCTGACTATAGAAAACTGAGCTCAGCTTTCGCCATCTATGAGCTTTTGCCTCTCCTGTCTCTTTAAAGTTATCACAGACTTGCCTGTATTGCTGTGTGCAGTTAAATGACTTCTCCTGCCATGATTTCTGGGTACAGAATTTTAAACTGTCAAAATAGTTACCTGTCACTGCCATTTGGAGCCATCACTGCTGCCAGCTTTAACCAATATGAATCCACATATTATATGTTTACTGCAGCATCTGCGATGTTGACAGCTTGTGACAAGACTTAAACCATTTTCATGGGAGTGATCCAATCCAAGCAGGAGTGCACCTCTTCCTGTGCCTCTAATTGTAGGTCCTTGTAGGTGAATTTTTGAGAGTACATCATGGTGACATACAGGACTTCTTGGCAAGTAAAATCACACAGAGTTTTGACTCCAAGGCTTCCTGTCCTCCAGCCCTGGTCCTTTCCCTTTGACATTAAGACCGGAGCATGCTCTCTCAGAGGAACAGCCCAGCTTCTGCCTTTTAATGAAAGTTGTTCATCATCACCTTGTCAGCAACAGTGTGTGACTACGACAGGTTGACGCCACTTAGTCTCCCTAAGGGGAGCTTCTGCTGTCAAGCAGAATTTGCAGTCCTGCCATTTTATCTTGACACACGAACCAACCTGGACAGGACAGGAGAGTTGGGCCACATAATGGGCCCTCCAGTTGCCTTCTCCTTAAAAAAAGGTGGATTGGATGACATTTGTGTTTTGAGTCTTAGCTGCATCTTGTTCTGCGGTGCTAGTCATTCTGTGTTTACACCAACAGTTGAATCAGAGCATTACTTTCACCATCATTCATCGCCCACACCATCACCTCACGATCCTCGAAAGGCCCTCAAAGGTCAACGTGGCGGAGATGACCGGTCTCTCCCTTGGCTGCTATGAGCAACTGCCTTTGCTTTGCCCCAGTTCCCCTGCATGGCTGAGCCCTGATCGCAGGCGTAAGGGGGGTTACCATAATGCTAGCTGACATCCTGAGAAGCTGTGATTGCTTAGAGGGCTTTGTCGGCGGGCTGGATGGAGGGTGTGGGTGGCTGCGGAGGGATAGAGGCCGTGTCTCACAAGGACCTTTAACAGCCTTTTAAAAGCTCTGAGAGGGCCTGCCTGACGCCAGCCACTCACAGGAGAGAAATTGCTGACAGAGCTAAAAGGAGAACGAGCGACGGGGAAGAGGCGAGCAGGGGCGCACAGCAGTTCCTGGAATTCCTTTGAGTTCATCACGTAGTCCTGTGATTCCTGCGATGATCCAGACATGCCACAACCTAATCGCCCACTGTAGTCACTGTGTAATTACAACCATTTGCACTAAATAATTCACCAAAAGCAACCGCTGAAATAACATCCAGCACTCATGGAATGCACTTCTGCAAGCTTTTCCACTGCAGCCTATTACACCACTTTAGTCTCTGTCAGGTCAGCCTGGCCACTGGGATAGAAGCATCCTGCATTACAATCCTACGACCTGGTATCACTCACGGCAAGCTCACAGAGTGCTGTGTTTGACCTATAAAGGTTTGACTAAATTGGCTAATATCATGCTCTGTGCCACTGAAATCCACTGTTTCGGTGGACAATCATCCATCGCGAGACTGAAAAAAAAAAACATTATCCAAAAAGAACACTAAAGTCCCGGGAAGCTTTATTACTCTCATTTCTTCAATAACTCCCTCAGACCTCCAGTTGTGTGCCATATTTCATCTCGGCACTGAAGAATGAGTTTTCTGACAGTGAACATGAGAAATGCAAGAGACTCAATGGGCACGGCTGGAGGGGGGGCAGCCTACCCACAGAAGATCACAGCAGAGGCAATGAATGCATCAGAAAACAGTGCTGTGGGCGAGCATAAGTCAACAGTGCCTAATGTGAGCCTTTGGTATGCATGATGTTAAATAGATTGTGAAAATGCTCTTTTCATGACTAAGATGGAGCTTTTCATTAATCCTAGAGCTGAACCTGCCTCCGCAAAACAACGAGCATCCCTCGCGGGAAAGACAAAACACCCACGGTGGGCTAGAGGGATCTCAGAAGAGCTCTTATACAGCTCATGGACTCACTCTCTTTGCATCCACCCCCTTAGCTCTGCGTGCATTTGTGATTTGCATGTTTGTAGATATACGTAATACGTCATATGTGTAGCATGCTGTAATAAGTGTCTATCTCCCTGAACATGTATCATTTTCTGTGTGTGTTGGTGCCTTTCAACACTATGTACATATGCTTTTGTGCTCAGTGTGCAAAGTGTAGGTGGATGTGGTTGAGACAGATATTCAGGGAACTTAAATCATATTTTGCCTTTTATGTGAGCATGCATGGCAGTTGGTCAGAGGAGACATAGGTTTTTGATTTTATTTTAGGAAGTCCCTCTTAATGATACCCACATGTAGAGGATTAAATCAATAGCACAGAGATTCAGTAAATATTTACATGTGGGAATACTGATAAGTCTATTCAATGTACTTTGTTATTTGCAACGTTGTGAGAAATACTACAGGAATAACTCGCACACCTCGACTTAGCACAAATCCCCCTCTGCTTGTTTCTTCTCTACCTTCCTTCCTTCCTTAGTTGTGTCTTCCATAAATTAAAAATAACGTGTGTGCAAACACATTCGTACACATACACGTTCATTTATTTGCAACCACAATTTGAAACCTAAATTGCCGAGTTGGAGCTTCAAGTGAGAGAGATTTTCACTTAAATTGAATTATGCCAGCTTGCCTTCATGTGGCTGCATGTGCATCTGAGCCAGTGATTGCGAGTTTTAATATGCCAATGCTACTAGTAGGTGTAAACGGTGTGCTGCAGATTCAAAATAAAATAGGTTTCACTGCCAAACTGTCATCCCGTAATGCTTTGTTAAAACGCAGGCAGAGACAGTTTAATCAGCTGTAGCAAAGTTAAATGAATCACCACAGGACATCAGAGGATTCAGACTTCTCTTTGGTGCCCATAGAGTCTTATTCTAGGGCACATCAGCCGTATAGCCGTTATAAAGCTCTCTTCATGTTCTGTCGATTCTCTAGAACCTGCGCCACACTAATCTCATCATAGCAAGCCCAGCAATCTATTTCTGAGCAGAGCCATTTCTTGAATCAAACACCTTCCTGTCAGCCGGTAGAGTGTGACTGCAAGAACCGGAGTGGTCCCCAGGTTACAGGCCAGGCATCCATTTGTTATTCTGATGTCTGAGCTGATGTCTAAGCAGCATCATTATCAACAGCTGTGTTGATAAGTGATGGCTGTGAAGTAATCTTGAGTGCTACAAAGGGAGTAATTGTAGAAATCAACCTAAAACCAGCATCTACTGCCATTAAAATATTTTCTTATGCTGTCTCAGTTGGGAATGAAGCAATAGAGGAGCAGGGCAGCCAAAAGTAGCGCAAGGCTTCAGTATAAATTACCGGAACCACCTGACCTGAAATCCACTCATGCCACTGTAAGTGTGTTGAATGGATAGTTTCAAGTAGAGTTCAAAAAGTGGAATATTTACTTCAGACTTGGGCCATTATGCAGGAAAACATTTTGGGAGGATGTTTTATTGCATGATAGTGGGCATCCTGACATCTGTGTGTGCACCGGGCCCCTTCGATACTGATCTTCGGGGGTTTCATTCTCACTAAAATGTATCCTATATCAATAACTGAAGTAAAAAGAACAAAAGAAGCATTTAAATGATGATGCTAGTAAGAGCTGTCTCACGTGTTAGCCCAAAATCTCCTGTTGCAACCCTGTCGCGTAGAGATTATATTTCTCTTGCACAAATGTAATTTGCATACTTTTTAAGAGAAATATAATGCTATCCAGATTATGTTTTCTATCAACATAATGAGGAAATATTAATAATGAATACATCTGCCACATTGTAAAAGGTTCGTACTGAACATAACAACAAAACATATTTCATTTAATTAATAACATTAAAGGGGCTATTTGTAAGTTTTCTGCATCACAAAAGGTGATTTTATGCCAGGAGGGGGTTCTGGTGATGGTAGCCATTGTTGAGTTTTTAACATCAGAGGTTATGACAAACCCTCACAGCACTCAGTTAAGGTTAATAAAACACAAAACACAAGGCACGTTGTGTTTATTTTGTGGTTATCTCAATGTAGCCACAATCTTTCCCTGACCAGAACCAAACTGGTTTGTTGCCCAAACCTAACCACAGACAAGACTGAGACTGCAAACTGCTCTGGTGTCGCCGTCCACCCCGACCACTACAGCAGTACACCATCCTTCACTCAGAAGATGTTGGCACCAGGCAGCAATTACATTTAGTAGCAATTAGTAGTATGTGAAAGTAACTTCTAGGAAACAGTGTCCTGTAGGTGTTTAACTGGGTTAAAAAAGTCATGATCCACAGAATTTTAATATTCATCAAGCCATTCAGTGATAAGACTTTTAGGAGTACCACTCAAGGGTTTATTTGTTTCATTTAGGCTGGTTAAGCAGCAGCTTTCTGTCCCTCATTTGTTTGTTTGCAGACCAATTTGTCATCTTCTAATACCAGATATTGGGATTTGAGGCAAGCACTGGTACATGTAGTGTAGTTGGAGACTTAATCCATACCCACCATAATCCAGTGGGTATGAGTCATGTGTCTCCTTTGTAGGTTGTGGTGGCTGATCTCAACAGGAGACCAACTAGTTTGTCGTTTTGACTTTGGAGTGACGGAGAATGTGGGTGAAGCTTTGGGAGCATTTCTTTTACTACTGGAGAGTGGCCAGTTTTCTGGTTAGTGCATAACTACATTCACCGTAGTGTTTGTACAAGGAAGACTGCAGCTGAGTCTACATTCGATGTGATTGCCATCTGCTGGGGTTTACCTTGATCTCACCATTGTACGCGTTGTGTTACAGATGTCATGGTCTCTGCATCCTTCATTATATTGTCGGAGTAGGGGCCTTCCGCGTTTCTTAAGGCTTTTGTATGTTCCTCCTGTAATTTATTTGTGTTTTAACTCGTCCTTCAAACTGCTATATTCAATATTTTTATAGTAACAATGGATCAAATGACTTTCTGTAATGTGAATTCACAGTGATGACTCCACAGAGAATTAGCATCTGACTCTTCAGTTCTTGTCAGCTCTACGGGGCTTTATAATATCTTTCAGCCCTGCACCAAACAGCAGACATTTAGCAACTGGCAATTTCCCTCCGGAATTGGTAGAGTGCAAAACAGAGCTAAAAGGAGATTGAGCAGTGGACTTACATTCATCGCCTGGACACAAACAGGTCTCCAAACAAATGCTTGTAATGCTCCATGTCTGCTGGAGGTATAAATAATGCAGCTAAAAATCTCACGTGGTTGAACTTATCACCTTGCTGAAGTGTACTCCAGGGTGTGGCAGTACACTGTGACATCACTGTTGGGTGTGGTTACAGGTGCAACAGTACTTGTTACTTTGGTAAGAAACACTTTTGGTACCACAGCTTTGATGCTGGTCTCTATTAACTCCTATGGCAGAGCTCTTCAGCTAGATGCTCCACTATGTTCACCAGTTGCTAAGAGCAGGTAGTGTATATGACTCTTAGAGCTTTGTCACTGAAAACTGTGGCTGAAAACAATGAAGTTGCAGCCCGGCCAGTTAAACAAGCTGAAAGCCACTTTTGAGCTTTGTCAAGTCGAGGGAAGCAGCAGATTCAGATGATGATTCTCTGTTGGTACATAATGATGAGTGACCCCTTTCACGTTGTTTTCACATTGTCAATTGAGAGGAGGTTTCAAGAGTAAGCGAGCAAAAATGGAATATATAGAATGCAATGCAGCGTGATCACAGTGGGCTTGCCTCTGTCCAGGTTACGCCCACATTCAGAGGTGGAAAAAATATCCAGGCGATGCACTGCTATATTGTTAAATTTTACTCAGGCCACACTTGAGCTCAACTAAAAGAACAGCTCAGGAAGTATTGAGCTACCTGGTGACTCTATCTATCTATCTATCTATCTATCTATCTATCTATCTATCTATCTATCTATCTATCTATCTATCTATCTATCTATCTACTGAAGTACATGTATGGATGCATACTGCTCCTGTTTTCTTTTTGCCTCTCCACTCATGCGTGCCTCTGTTTTATTCATGTATGATAAGATAGTAGCCGTACAACTAGGCTTGGTAAGTATGAGTATGTTAGGAAACAACGACGAGCATGGTGGAAACCCCAGTACCAATGTGGCTGTGTGTTTTTCACTGTCGTCTTCTTCTATGCTCTCCAAGCTACCTATCACTATGTATCATCATCTATTGTGTAGTCCAGTGAATTGTGTAACACTCGGAGCAGGTATAAGCAATATTATGGTTATGCTTCATTTCATGTCCTCCTATTTAGCATTTATTAGCAGTAGATTTTACATTTTATAAATGAGACAAATGGCTTTTTAACATACAATAATGCAGTTGTAAACAGATATAAGGGCATTTTAAGTTATTATTAATATAGACTATTTGCCAGCAATTATAACTTCTCCCATGAAGACTTTTGTTTATCAGTTAATATTAACTGTGTTAGTACATTGTCATCCATCAAGGTTATACATCAGCCTCCACTGGTGGGTGTCCACAGGATGAGTTACAGTTGTTCACAACTACATTAATAAGCTATATCCTCTTACATCTACATCATATTGTGTTATAAACCTTTATTAAATGTTTATTTACTGCTTACTAAATAGGGGGACTTATAATGAAGTGTTATCAATACACCGGATGACAACTTATATGTG
The DNA here is from genome assembly GCF_002814215.2 of Seriola lalandi dorsalis. Taxonomy (NCBI): domain Eukaryota; kingdom Metazoa; phylum Chordata; class Actinopteri; order Carangiformes; family Carangidae; genus Seriola; species Seriola lalandi. Next base: position 303,849 of record NW_019524973.1, on the reverse strand, counting down.
AATATTGCCTGACTCTGCAATTCCTTTGAGCTTTATGGAGCTTTTTAGTGCCTTTCAGCAGATTTGTTTTGGTTTTCCACACTGTAACTTTACTGTATTGTTTCATTCTCATCACTTAGAATTGTTTTTAGGTCGCAGGCAGCTGTAAAATCCCTCTGTACAATACCTGCTCAGCACCAAACAGCAGACAGACACCATTAGTGCTGATCTGGTGAGCTGAGCGTTTAGGAACTTAAGAGTTCCTCCGGAGTTGGTAGAGACCAAACAGAGCTAAAAGAGAATGAATACACGTCCAAATCAGTGCTATTGTTACTCTGTATCTGTTTGTTTTTGATTTAATAAATGGTGCTGTTTACTTTAGAGCACCCACTCTCCATCCATCCGCCTCATCTACCTCCACCACAGTTCCCTGTTTTCATGGTTTTCCCAGAATGCCTTTTGACAACCTCCAGAGAGGAAGGGTGACTATGTTACAGTAATTTCCAGCAATTATGGATCTGTGGGCACACGACTACAACTAGCTATCCAACCAGTTATTGGAACATGTGGCTGTATCTGTAATCTTGGCTCTCTCTTTTAACTCAAAAGGCAGTATTTTTCCCTGCTGCATTTTGGTCGGTTGAGGCCATTTATGGTGGAGAAAATAAAAGTGAAAGGAAGAGAGTGATACTTTTTTTGTTCTATGATATAAGCCCAGTGCTCCCTGTGCAGTTGTTGAACATTGGTGAACTAAGAACTGATCATCTTTTATACTGAAGGACACAGAAACTCACAGGGCTTTCCCATATTTTATAGGTCTCGACTGCTCAACTTTTCTTCCTTTTCATTTTCTTTTTTTAATAATTGTTCATTTATCTTTACACCACAAAAGTCATCATTAAGTATGATTACGTTGTTGTACAGCAGTGATAGGAAAATAGCTGCTCCTGGGTCTGCAGATAATAATATAAATAAGAGTCTTTTGTAAATCCCAATAAATATGACCTCGGAATATCTAAGACTGCCCCAACATGAAGAGACAGAGGCTTGTTGAACAGTTCACAATTCTGAAATAAAGTCTTATAAACTTATGAGATGAATATATATAATATATAATTTGGCCTGTTTGACACATAATAATTTGTGTCACCATCAGTACTTTCATTCAATCATAAATGAAGCGGGCCAGTGAGGAAAACCGTTAATCACATGTCCAGTCTTGTAGTGAAACACATTATGTTCTCATTCACGAGTCATTTTTTGCCAAAGGAGTATTAACATAACCGCTGGAACTCAGTCATACATATTAATGGAAATCTTGACAGTTCTCCTCATAGAAACAATCCTGAAACAGTTTTCTAAATCAATGTTATTCTTAATGAATTAAGAGAAATAAAAACAAACAAACTGACAACATACAGAGATGTGTTTCCACCACACCCGTAAAAACTGACCCCACCAATAAACAGTAATGAAAAAAACTGGCCCATGGTTGAAGCCGGTTGCTGGTCCCTGTTGTACGTTACAATAAGATCATAACAAAACGTATTAAGTAATGAAACAAAACTGACAATTGTTATCATGTCGGTATTTGATCAGTTAACCAAATTAATAAGAAAAATACATCACAAATGCACAATACATTAACAATGGCTGCTTTCGTAAGTGCTGAATTGTTTCGAGTTGAATTTTTACTTCAATAGACGTGTGTATTCATCATGTGCATCAAAGCACAACAAAGCAACATTTCTCTTCTATCAATATGACAGGCATACTATATATTACGATAAAGGATTGGAGTTTGCAATAAATGGCAAAATAAGAAGCAGTTGCAAGTTTAAACAATTTGAAAGTGAGCTTTTGGGTGATAGACAATTTATCAGACACCAATGATGCAAATTCTGTGCACTGCTCCGAGTGAAGTGAAGGTGAACTTTAAGAGTTATTTGATGATATTGTTTCATACAGATCTGGAACTCCAGGCATGGATTGATTGAACAAAATGGACCAGGGCATGTAGGGAACAGTAGACGGACTTGAGTAAAGGTGAATGTAACTTGATGACAGATTCACAGGCGAGAGGCAAGATGCTCTCGACCCTAGTGTAAGATAATGTGTATAATCCACTGCAGGGATGTTAAGTGCACTCATTTCACACTCCATTTCACACAACGCTGCCCTAGGAAGAATCTGTGTGTATGATGACTCAGGAAATGCACAACATCACTCTTCTGGATCTTCCTGTTGTTGTTTCTCTCCATTGTTAATAATTTGGAATCCAGTTGTTTTTCCGCACTATTTCACAATTAATGATATGTCAGGAATATAATAAGGGCCGAATCCATGTTATGTGTGAAATTCATACTCGTCAATGGAAGTCACTACTGGGTTTGCAAATTACTTCAAAAGATGAATTACCAACATTAAAATCCTATTTGAAGGTCTAATTTCTACCTGTTGCTTTATTCTAAATTTACAACCTAATGCACAAAATGTAAATAGTACAACCTCAAGAGAAACAGCGTCTGTTTTAATGTGATCTCCTGTTACAAGGACAAACATTTCATTTCCATTTATCAACCTAAGAACAGAAAATCTCCTCAGTGAGCATCAATGGTCCATTATAACCCAATACAGAATAAAGGGTCTTTAGGAACTCCTTTTGATGTAATTTATACACATCACGTATCCAACAGCTTCTGGACTTCAGTCTATTTAAAAAAAATTTTACACAACATAAATTTCTCTTCTGAAGGAGATAAATGCAGTCCCCTAATTGGAAGAAGATTTTTGGAAAATCTGACAAATTACCAGCATAAGAAAGTCTCTGAATCCACTGAAGGGGAATATTGTCTTGTATGTGTACATGTTTAAACATATAAATGCAACACAAGGACATGGAATTTTTATTTAGTCATGTATTCATTTGGGTAAATTCCCTTTTTTCAGATTTAGTTGCCTGTGTTTCATTTTAGATAAAAAAAAATAAAAAACAGAGTATGCTGTTTGTAATGTAGCCATGTTTCTCATTCCCCCTGTCTTTAATATGGAATTGTTTGGAAAACTTCCCCAGTGAGCAGATGGCGTCTGCCGGGAGGAGAATGAAGCTGGAACCTGGGCTCTATACACCGTGCACACACTTCCCCATTTCCAGCACAAGCCTTTGTAATAGGGAACAACAGAGGCCTGTCGGGAATTTAACCACGGGTCTGTTCTAGGAAACTGTGCACACGTTTGTTTATTGCAGTGTTGCTCTTGGATCCACGCCGCAGCTACAGTAAAAGATGTGGATAGTGGAGAGTCTCCCTGCAGACTGGAGAACACGATCAGGCTTCCTCCACCCCTTTCTTGAAATGATTTCAATCACTTTGATCATCGTGGTTTCCATCAAGTGAATGTGTTGTGTTCATTATATGACCCGCTTTTACCAACAGATTGAAATGTAAAGAAGCATTTGTATTGTCTAGGCAAGCTTATCTACAGTATGCTGCTGTGTCCGCTGGTGTGTTATAAAGCAGAGAATGAGGCAATGCTACAGTATCTCTTCATAGCTGCTTACACTCTGGCCCATGACATATTAAAGAGAACATAGTAGCAGGCAAACCAGGGGTCTTACGCTGAGTCTGCACTTGCTAAACTAACTCGGAGGACAAGATAAGCCAGGCAAAGCTTGGAAAAGTAAATCTAAGGCTGCCTGAATAAGCCCTGCACCTCTCTCCCAGCTACAATCTACACAGAGAGTATTCCTCCCAATCTCTCTGTGGGGGAGATTACTTAAGCACGCTTTGTAGCTAGATCCAGGTAGGCTATCAGTCACTGCAGTTGTGAAGAACACGCCAACAAGAATAACCCAACCTAAGACATAAAATCTATCTCGTTGGAGCTCGGAGGCTGGATGAAACCGAATTGAAATCTCTCTTTTGCTGAGTCAGAGTCTTTCGATAATTACCCACTGATATGAGGAACACTTCCCCTCTTGGCTGTAGGTTCAGAGGGAATGCAGACAATGGCATATTTGGCTGCAATCATGGCAGCCCCCCCATCCTGAATTGGAGCTATGAGAGTAAGATAGCACAGAGCTAATCTCTGGTCCCACAAAAAGGCCTGAGGGAGTAGCCCGAAATGGAAGCAGTATTAATACTAAGGTTTCTTTGTGAGTCAGGTGTATTTGCTTGTCTCATGAACCTTGACCACCACCTCCAGCCTTGTTGTGTATGCCAGCAGACAGTGTATGTGCAAATTAAGCATAATATACATCCCTGTCAACAAAATAACAGCCTTGAAGTAACCACTGTGCACGCCTAAGTAACCTATTAAAGTTTGCTCTGGGGGTCCACAGTCTCACATCAGCAGTTCTAGGCTGTCTCCAAGCTCGCCTCCACTGCCAGGAGGCTGTACATCTGCACAGCACAGTGACTGACAATCGGTGGTTCACACAACGTTTATCCCCCTCTTCCACCCCCCACCCCTCAGCACACACACTCACAAAACACCACCCAGCCGGGGTGCTCCCCTATACGTGACTCAACTTGTTTCAGGGCTGAGAGGGAGACACGAAGAGAGAGGTGGGGACGAGATAAATCAGTGGGAGCTGGGGAAATGAAGAAGCGGCTGTTTGCATCCTGTTGTTGCTATTCACAGATAAACTGGCTCGGCTTGTGCTGAAGGAAAAAGATTTCTTTTTTCTCCTCGGTTTCGTCCAGTATGTGCTTTCAGAGCTGTAACTACAATTACATGTAAACCCTGTAGCTCCAGCAGTTTGGATATTGAGTCATTCTTTTATCATATTTTGAGAGACTTCAGGCGCCTCTGCAGCGCAGTAAGGCACAGAGCTCCACACACTAGACGCTGCGCCTTAACGCGTAAAAACAATCAATGCAACCACAGTTCTGGGCGTTGCACTCCTTGTTATAGGCAACACATATATCTACTTTTAAAAACTGCCATGACAGTATGAATCATTGATTAGTTGAAATATGAACATCAATAAAAGATGCAAGTTACAAAAAAAATGTTTTGCATACATCGCCAGATTTTTATCATGGATCCCTGTTGTCAGTATCCTTTCAATACCCCGTCTTAAGAATTAAGTAAATATATGTCACGACGTGTTTTTTTTAAACATTTCATCTCCGTATTTGACCCATTTTTGCAGCTTGGGTGGCTGTTCTTACCTTTTCCTCCTGCCCGCGAATAATCTTTTTTTATAAGAAGTGACCCATATCCAAAGCAAAATCGTGTCTTGCTGGCTCTTTGAATGTGTGAAGGGAAGCTTTCCTCGGCAAATTCTGGCGCTTTTTTAAATCAACATGTGAACAGTCTTTCTGAGTAGTATCCAAAAGGAATCCACACGCATTTCGACGCTGCGTCGATCCCCCGGAATCATTGCGAGCGCTGTCCACGGAAAAAGTGGTACTGAAAAGTCTAAAGTCCCAACTTTAGGCTGCGTGCGAATGGGAAATAAATGGCACGTCCAGTGGGTTATAGAGCCACACACACTAATACAGCTCCAGCGAAGAGAGGATCAGATTTTTACGGGATGTTAGAGCGGAGAAGCGCATATCCCACACCCGAGGCGAGAGCACTTTGCAGCTGATAGACGGAGTACTGTGTGCGCTCCGTGCACTGGATGTGATTGATGTTAAATGCATCGCAGCACACCGCCTTTATCAGGGAAGAAATGCACCATCAATGAATAGGGTGGGGGAAAGGTGTGAATGCCAGATTACAGCATGTAATACCACCAGCGCCGTGGCAGAGTCTACATATAGTCAAAGTGTGACAGCCTTTTCTTCCATTTGTTAAATCTTAACGTCAATTTGGCCGCCTGCTGCCTCTCAGCAAAGACTTCAGGGTCGGGTTTATTTTCCTCTGTGAAGTGACAGACAATCACAGACATCACTGCCATGTCTCCACTTACAGATAAATCCAATTAAACTCACGTTTTGGAATGATCTCACCATGTATGCTCACCAGATCATTTGGACCGGCAAGACAAGATGCAACAATCCTGTTTTACCCAATTAATAGCCTATTGATATGTCTAACATAATGATATGCTATAAAAATGATCTGCATTCTATGTGATAGTGCGCATCTATGCAATTCCCACGGTGTCATTATTTCAAATGTGACGCTTCCGGGTCGACACGCACGTTACAGGTGCTGCAGTGTGTTGAGTCTCTCAGCTCTTGGGATGCTGTGCGTAGACCATGACGAATAGTCTATATCAAGTCCAATCACTGAGTGCGAAAACTCAATCTAGATGCCTTTGTGTGTGTGTGTGTGTGTGTGTGTGTGTGTGTGTGTGCGTGTGTGCGTGTGTGTGTCAGTGTGTTTTTCACCGACTGACAGTAGCCAAATTCTGCAGCAGAAATCATGTCCAAGGGCATGTCTATACATGTCCAACATTTGCCAGCAAAAAAGCACAAAATTAGTTTTAAACCAAGCATGGAGTGTTATCATTTGAGACTTTAATGCGGATGATGGGCCCATCTTTTTGGCTTTTAACCTTCAAAAGTCGACAAAATGTGTTGCAGAGACAAAGGACTTCCTCATCTATCAGTTTAAGCGTGGCATCGTTGCAACCGGCGGTCACGGAAGAAGGGCCTTGATTCATCTTCCATGATGCCCAATGGAAGGCTCATGGTGATAACTCTTGCCTTTTTGCTTCCTGTATAGGCGCAGCTGCTCTTTCTGCCTTCCTGATCACAGGGCCGAGTGGTGTGGGGAGGCTTTCACAGGTCTGAGTGGGTCACACCTGTGGAGTGTTGGACTGACTCCACCACATCAAGGGAAAGTGGAGGGGTGTGTGTGTGTGGAGAGAGATGAGAGAGGGGAGGTCCTTGGAGGGTGTGTGTCAGGTCTCTGTGGGCCTTAGAGGCAGCTGAGCCCCTGAATATTCATCCCCACCTCTGCTGGAGCAAATTCCAGCTACACGACTAGACTGACTGACAGTCTTGTGAACTGTCAGGGGACCTTATAAGTCATGCAAAAAAAAAAAAAAAAAACACAGAGCTAACTTCTGCACATTATTGAACAGAGTGTTTTACATCTCGTTATTACCCCACAAAGCATCAGCGTTCTTCCATCTGTCAGCTCCTCAAACCAGTGTTCTACTTCTGTTTCACATGGTTAACATAATAAGTGAATTATTTAGCTGTGGAGTATGGATACAAAAGTTATTTCCACCCTGGGACCAACTCCTGCTTTGCTTTCTGCTGCGGTGCACTGGGAGACGGGCCTTGTTGAATGTGTCAACTCAGAGGACGACATGTTACACCACAGAGTCCCCCACGTCCCCCTGTGCAAGGCAAACCCTGGAGATTACTTGTTTCAATTAGCTATGGGGCGAAGAGAATTTAAGCCATATTAATTCCAGTCACTAGTGGAAATCCCAGTGAAAAAGACTAGCCACTGAGGCATAATCGCCTGCCCCCAGACGTCTCTCATTTCATGGATACATTATGGGAATTATTCAAAATGTAAATTCTGAAGTCACAAGATTTTCTGTTTGTTGATGGGATTCATTAAAAGGCCGAAACTCCTGCAGCCTTTATTCGATTTATAGTGACCTCTGCTTACAACCGCTCTGACCTGGTTTGTTTTTTTTTTCTTCCCCCCACTCACTCGTTCCCACAGGAGGAGTCATTTTGTCTCTTTTTTCCAACACTTTACTCTAAAAGAGAATTTGGCCTCACATAAGCTGCTTCACTAAATGTTGAATTAAAGTGACTACGGAGGAGCTGCTTTAAAAGTTTTAACATAAAGAATAACAATGATGAGAAGAAGAAGTAGAAGGAGACATGGAAGTCCCTAAGTATCACATAAATAATAATCCAATAGTTGGGACTAAATATGATGTTTGTGTCTTGCATCTTTTCATCAGCGCCTGTGTCATTTTATATTGAACTTTGGGCCCATACAGACTCCATCTGTTGACAACTGACTATATAAAATTGAGTTTCCCACTGTCTAATACACCCAAGAGTTGGATGTCATAGAAATGAGTCAGTTTGTCCCTATCTGTTTGAAGCAATATTTTACAAAGATGAAAAGGGCACACAGATTGGCCATATGCTCCATGTGTGAGCGCTGTATATTTTTGAGATGCTGGCTGGCTGACAGTTGTCACAGGTGTAACCTTTGAACTGTAAACTTTTTTTTTTTTATATAAGAGACTGGGTACAGTGCAAAATTAAATCTATGGTACAGTGTGTGCAAAGAGGAAAAAAGAACACAGTAGGCTATATTTCATCTGAAGAATACCTCCAAATGCTGAGGCAGACTGTATTACATCACTGTCTATTCTTTTGAGCTTGGATGTTGCCTTGTGAACAGCAGACAATGCTACTAATAGGAGCAATGCTATTACCACTACAAAGGTTCAGGGTCGACAATGTAGTACAAAAATGCATCCGTACAAATCGTTCATAAAAACCATGAAAAATTACTTATTTTTAGGTCAATAGTGTGCAGACGTTTCGGATGTTTACTGTCTCCCCATTGCAAAAATTGTTCTTTACTTCTTTATAGAATAGGCTGACTAATTTTGTATTTGCAAAGTTGTATCTTATTTTAAATGGGCTTTAGCTGCAACGACTGATTAGTGGATTAGTGGACTATTTGATAATCAATAATTACTTGTTTAAGTCATTTACTAAGCAAAAATGCTAAAAAAAAATAAAAGAAACTAAAAAAAAACATTACAGTTATTGCTGCTTGCACTTAAAGCTGCTTATTTATGACAGATATCATCCCCACAAGTGTTTGTAAATAGCTGTGTACAGAAGGATTGCATTATGTTGTAGCTGGCACTCACATGTATGCTTCTGCTGGCACGCCAAAAATCATGAAAATGAACAATAAAGGAAAGTATATGGATGTTACATGTACCTTTGATCTAAAAATATCCATTTTCTGTGGGTGTCTACTGGGTAGAGTGGAAGCATATTCATTCCACTTACTCTCACTAAAACCTCATGTCTGCCTTTTGAGTTACTGGTCACTGTAGCAGGGCATTTTACCTTGATATTTTGGAATGGCCCTGAAATAAAGGCAGGAAAAATGTAATCATCCAAGGTCCATTTACAAGCCTGATACTGGTGTTGTCCATGAGGCGCAGACATTGTAAGAGCTCAAAATTTAAGTTTTTTTTGCTGCTTGAAACAGCTTTATCACCCCATATCAGTAATTATGGCTTAGTTTGCTTTCATATTTCACTGATTTCATACTCCAGGAATATACTGTATACATGATCGCTTTGCTCTTAGGTTATTTAATTAAAACATTTTGGTAGATTGAATGTTGAATGTCATTAGAAATGAGTTTGGACCAGTTATAACTGGCATGACAGCAGCCCCTGGTGGTTATAACATTTAATATCCTTAAATACCTTAAATGGTTTACCACGTGAGAATTATAACTTGCATAAATAGATAAATAATATTTTGTATTTTGCATTAAAACATAAAATACAGTTTTTTATATTAAGCTAGTACTATTAAACATAAGATACCAGATAAAAGCAGTAAGTCATAAATTGATTGATAAAATATTGATATCATTAAACTACAATAATAATAATACAGTGGTATGTGTTTGATAATTATACACCTAAAGTAGATTTTCTGATTGACAAAAAAGATAGATATTACTCATTCAGTCTTTAAATGCTTTGTTCCCCACAACATTCAATACACTTTGACTTTGTGCAATATTTCATATTAATGGTTATGGTCATTATAATGGTTTGAGATTATGTCAGTTTGCTAATACCTTTTAAGAAAGGATATCAGAGAGGGGGCAATGTCACTTTAAGCCCAGGAAATCACAACACAGTAAATTGCTTCTCGTATGTGTGAAGCCAAGCACAATCTATTCTGGCCTTGGGCAGAACTACACAATCTCCTGCTTATTTAGTCATTAATGTGCATATTTACCTGGAAAAAAAAGGTGCTCGAAAGGTTAATGTTGCCAATATCTTTCCAGGCTTTGATTAAACATACCTCAGCCTCTGCATAGCCTCTGGTTGTGTGTCACACATCTTTACAGGGATTGGTATATTAAGAGATATATAATGTACATCTGCATTTGCCTGCTCTTTACTTAACCCACAGTCGAACTCTGGTTGGGATCGCTCTGTCTATCCGCTGCCACGGCGCTGTAAGTGGGGGTGGTGTGGGGGCCGTTAGGACGATTCTATATTAAAATTATTTGGATGCCATGTGAGACGAATAGAGATCCATCTTGAGCAACTGCTACACTAAAATGCTGCTTACACATTGATCAATCATCAATAACCTATTAATAATGTAATTTATTACATGAGTCACAAGGTCAGGTTTTCTGCGGCTTTCTCTACTTTAATACCTCTGTACTTTTACTAAACTAAGTTGGACGTTGGACAAGTCAAGTCAAGTTAATTTTATTTATATGGCCCCAAAATAATAACACATTGTACAAACCTGTACAATTTACAACTATATCTTAAGAGAAAGCTCCAGAAAGAAGAATGTTTTAATTTTAAAAAAAAAATTTAAAACAGGAGAATCTCAGAAAGAACCTTTTTCCAGATGGACAGTCATGCAATAAGTGTTGTATATACAGA
>NW_019524973.1:196497-292883 GCF_002814215.2 Seriola lalandi dorsalis | reverse complement strand
ATACCTTTTCCTAGTATCCAAAAATGTGATTCAGTGTCACAACATTACAGCCCTGTACAGTGTTAAATAAAATTACATATAAACAAACTTTACAAAAAGTAGAAATTAGTGCGCAGTTACTGTATTAGATTGCAATTATATTGCATAGTGCATTATGCTAACCTCCTGTGAGCCCATGTTTATGCCTGTGAAGGGAATATTTGCCAAATCTTACTTTAAAAACAGGAATAATATAGAAAATAAATTAAAGTAAAAGATAAACCTGACTATTTTTATACTGATTTTCTGACGCAATATTGAATAAAATGCCAATTTTTTTTTAAATATATGTATATATTTGTGGTAACCATATGTAAAGTTCATTTTGGCACAAATCAGATTTTGGATAGAAGAAGCAGAGATTTGTTTTAGTGGAGTGTCGTCTCCGTTTTAGTCAGAGGAAGGTAAGGTGCTACAAATGCCAGCAACTATGGGGAGAAACTTGAGAGGGAATATAAGTAAATAAGATAAAAAAGAAGCTGTATTGATCCATGGTGGGAAATTGGATTGTTGCAGCGGGGAAAGCGAAAAAATACAAACAGGATTTAAAGATAAAAATAGAGTATGAAAAAAGTAGTCAGATGACAAATAATATGAACATTGAGAAGAAAAGAATAAACAACTTTGTAGGACAACATGTAGGAAATCATTATGCTGACAATTTGTAGCAAATGTATGTTTGTTAAACAAGTGAAAAGATAACTATAAAATAAAGTTAATATACTGATATAAGTATTTTTTAATTTGATTCATTTTAATGGATTACTAATTTGCAGCTATGTTTTTGTCTGTTATCCTGTTCAACTGATTTCCAAAGCATCATATTACAATTTTTTTGTGAGTGGCAGGAATTCCATACTTTCCCTGTATCTCTCTGTAGTTACTCTGCAGTTCTACTACTGAAGCTGCATGCTATTTGTCAGTGTATATTGTTTGTGGCTGGTGAGTGAGTAGACATTTTGCTTTAATTAGATTTTTACAATTAAGGTTCACCACTAGTGAGGCTTTTTTAAATTTTATTAGATCAAATCTTACCCATAGCTAATTTGCAGGTAAGGCAGATTTATTTGTATTGCACTTTATCATACACAGAGGTCATTTAATGTGCTTAACAGAAATAAGTTTAACTGGACAAGGAACAAGTATACCATTTCCTATTTTAATCTTGGGAGAAATGACTGGGCTTGTGTACAAGAAGGCATTGGACAAAGAGGCTAAGTTGTTAATTCCACCAATTCACAGGATTAAGATTTGTACCTCTCTCTGGAAAAAGAGGCAGAGATTCAGAAATATCCTCTGAATGGAAGTAGCAAGAAGATTGTGGTCAAGTAGCGAAACTCACATGAACACTCTTCTTAGTGCATGCACTGTTTCCTTACTACTGCTGTGTTATTTCCCATTACAAACTGTATAATGCTTTAAGATGTATCAGAGTAATTAATGTCAGAGAATAGTATTTAAGAAATGCTTACTTAAAATTAGCCTATTAATGCTGTATTCACATCATCAAGTGTCTTATTCGTTAGAGTTAGGGTTGATTACTCTAATGGTTGTTCTCTCAATAAGTGATCGATTGTTTTGCCAATAAAATGTAAGAAAACAATGAAAATTGTGTTCAAATCCCTTGTTTTATCTGACTAGCTATTAACAGACTCAGTTTTCTCTCTTACATGCCAAAGAAACCTCTCAAATGACTACATTTAAAAAACTGAAATCAGTAAATGATCAGCATTAATTCATGAAACATTACTGAAACATTCGTCAGTTACTGAATAACTGCCAAACCGATTCACCAACAAGTTGTTTTCAGCTCTAAACTGCTTTGTGGCACTGATGAACTCCTATATAAGACCAGCCTACCATTTTAGTTCCCGTTGTTGGATCAGTTTTGAGGATCAAGCTGGCGCTGTCCATTACCTGCGGTGCTGAAATTGATGAACCAACCCTGCATCCCATTTTGCAATTTTGACAGCATACTAAGTGGATAGCGTTACGTGTTAATTCTTCGAAGTAAGGTGATACAAGCTTATAATTATAGCAGCCTCAAACAAGTGGCCGTGGAGAGCTAGTCGGAGCCAAAAGTGCCAGTTTCCTTCACCGGCTCACTCCAGTCACAGCGTGGTGTTGCGTTTTTTCCCCACGATCCGTTGTCCCAATTCTTCAACGGCCGATAGGTAATTTTCTTACGCTCCCCGAGCTATTAAAGGTTAAATTACGTCGTGGGCGTAGCGGCTTCTTGTAATGGCGACCGTGCCGTAGATGTGCCTAGGTTTGTGAAAATGAAGCGAAGAAGAAGTTATTTCTTTTAAGTGAAACGCCGAGGTTCCCCGGAGGAGGACTTTGCGTCTATAACCATCATCTCTATAAGTGGTAAACTTAGCTGTACTTTTGAACTTTTGTGCCCCCGAAATGATGAAGCTCAAGTCAAACCAAACCCGGACGTACGACGGGGATGGCTACAAGAAGCGGGCCGCCTGTCTGTGCTTCAGGAGCGAGACCGAGGAGGAGGTGAGACCGGTGATGTTGCTGTCTGGCAGGCCAAGCTAACAGTAGTTGCCGTAGATGCTTTCAGTGACTTCTCTGTCTGTAAATCGATATATTTATGTACACAGCTGTGTTTTATGCCAGATGGAAACGATGACTCACCCTTTCTTAGCATCTGGTTTTGTCCTCTGAGGTTCTGAATTAAACCTTAGTTTTCAGCTCGTATTGAGTGTTATGTAAGCCTCTTTAGCTGAGCAGGTAGTAGCGTCTAGTTTTTATACCCAGCGTTATACATTGAGCCAACCTGCTAGCTGCATGCTAAGGCTAACGTTAGCTTGCTAACTAGCCGTGTAGCAGCTGTGGGCAGCCGGCTCTCGGCCAACGACCACAGCCCATAGACCTGGCTGTGGCGAGTGGTGACTTTATCATTAGGAGCGGCCAGACCGATGGAAATCATTGTTTTGACTTTTAAAGTGACAGGCTAAGACATTTATCTGCCCATGTTATAGATAATTTGGCAAGCTAAGTGACTGTTAGTGTTAACAGTGTTAGCGTTAATGCAACTGGTACTGCTAGCCAAACATTGGACTGATATGTAGCTATTAGCTGTGCTAGCTGTCGCCAGAAGACAACCCTGGTAGTGACTGCAACACTATTCGTTTTGCGTTGTTTACCCTATGACTTTAAATTCACAACGGTAAGATTTGGAGCCTCTGCTCGGCTTAATATCAAACTCCAAACTTGCATCGTTGTGTACACATTTTTACCACGTAACATGTCTGTTAATGAGCCATAGCTTCTACCTTCGTGTGATCTCCAATGAAAGCTGATCAAACTAGCCTGTGAAAGGATATTTAAGATCAGAAGCGATTTGGGAAGCTGATGTCCAGTCAACAACACGCACAAAGATGTCTTTGTAGTGGAAACATTTTACCAAGGAAGGAGACGAATTGAGACTAAACCAATTCCTCATTCTGGTGGAAGTAGAGGCCGGATTGTGAACAACATGGACTGTTGATTACAAGAAACACATCAGTATTATCAGCACGTAGCTAGAAACTTTTACCAGAGACTAGTCTACCATTTAGGCACTAATCCAAGCTTCAGATTTTCCCCAACTGATTGTTGACACCTTGGACTCACCATACTTACGTGGAAAGAAGCAAACTCTTGTGACTCATACCTTGTGTATTGAAAATATGCATGATCTGCTTGCAACCACGCAGTCAACTGCATTTACACAGCATTCAGCTGGATACCTCAGCTCCAGGTCACTTCAGTGATAATCTTGATAGTTTTTGTGTGGTAGTTGTCAACTGCTGTTGTTAATCACACTAGATCACTGAATATCTGCACACACAGCAACACTTGTGCAATGTTAACACACGCCAACAAACAACATTGAGTTAGACTGTAGTGCCTAACCAGTCTTGCATGGGATGCGTTGCAGGTGCTGCTCGTGAGCAGCAGTCGACATCCTGACAAGTGGATAGTTCCTGGAGGGGGAATGGAGCCGGAGGAAGAGCCCAATGTTGCTGCAGCTCGAGAAGTGTGTGAAGAGGTTGGTTTTTTAAATATTTTTCACAATTGTCATATCAAACTTAAGTCTATATTGTGTGCGCCTTTTCTTTTTTTGCCTTTGTAACTGACTGATGTAAGATAAGCATTCCAGTGTAGACTGTGCACCTGCAAACCTTACTTGACCCTTGTATTCGAAACATGGAAAACATGTGAAACATGCCTATCTAGACTTAGTTCATAGCCAGGAATATTGTTCTAAGAATGGATTTCCATTTACAGCGTGGCAAATTAGTTTGAGTATAGGCTCATGAGATGTATTGTATTTCATTTCTATTAAATCATGTCTGTATATAACACCGGGCCTAATACCTTTCTCTCAAAGCCCATTTTGTCAGTGCAGTCATCCTGTTTGCATGGACAGAAAGAGAGCGAGCCTAGCAACATGTAAGCTGTATCATAGCATCATGTTACAAAGCAGTGTTTATATGTCAAAGGAGGTCACACTGAGATTGAACACTGGCTACCCAGCGGTTCCACTGCAGTAATATCCAATCCTACAAATACGGCAAATGAAGGAAAACAATCGAGGTTCAGTGTTTCAACATTGGAGAGCAATCTATTTTTAAAAACAGCAGCGTTGTTACAGAGGCATCTTGAAGGACAAATGTGGCTTTTTTTGTTTATCTTTGTTGGGAAGGATGTGTAGCAATTAGTAAACAGTTCTGAAGCTCATTGGAAATCAATATCCTGCTTATACTGCCTACGTCCGTCCCTTAAATCTGGTGTTGCTTCAGTGCACATGCTGTTCATTGCTTGGGCATTTTGATCAAAATGGCGACAGGGCACTGAAGACATTGAATCTCACCCGGCTGTCAGCTCTTGGCGGGTCACTGACCATATAAAGCCTATTCTGTGTGTGATCCATCACACTGATGGATGCTGATATCATCTCTTATCCTGGCTCCTGCTGTTAGGTCGCTTTGGCGGTTCCAGGATGCTGTAACTTGCCAACACATTTCTACAGGGTCAAAAGCAATGGCGCATCACTACTGAAGTTTGGTAAAAGTGCTAAAAGGCTGCATTCAGAAACTTTGTGGTGACTTTGAGTGGTACTCAATGCATCACCATGTACTGTGGCTTTCTAAGCCTCTTATTGGACGGTGGTGTAACACGACATATCCTAATCCTCACAAGCTTATTCTGATGACCATATGAGCGGTGAGCAATTGCTTATGCTTATTGGTTTGGAGTCTTGCCAGGGATGACAGTGAGTACACAGCACTTAGGAGCAGGCCAAACGTTACTGAGGGTTCCTTTGTCTGACTGTTCACAACCTCTGCTTATCCTTATTGGTCATACAGCCCAGCCTTGCACCATGAATACGGAGAACAGCATCGCATAACTTGTACTGCAGCCCCAATGCTGTACATCCTCTTCCAAGATGATGCCCAGTAGTCTTCAGTTACACGAATGCCTGAGCCGGGAGACATTTTCCATCCCATCATAAAAACATACAGGTTGACTTTTGGCCTATTACTTAATCACTGGCACATCTTTGGGGTTTCTACGGGTGGGCCTGTTCTTTTCCATATGATCTAGGCGAAAGCCTGAAGAGTACAACATTGAGTCCATGGTGCTGTGCTTGGAGTCAACATTTATTTATAGACTGAAACTGGAACCTGAAGAAGAAGCTGCAAAGATGTCAGCAAGTGGCCTGGCTCTGTATCTAAATCTGACCTACTATTCACCTCTGGGAGTTAAGACTTTGGACCTTGTAGATTATTTTTGTTATTAGAATATGTTCAAAGATAACAGGCAGTGAGACGTGTTAAAGGTGTCCTCTCTCTCGAGAAAAGGTTATGACATTTGGATTGTGTGGCTTAGGTTTTATGATCATAACATCAATTGGCAGCAAAGGGTATATTTTGTTTTTTGTTTCTGACCTTTTCACGTGATCTGTCATGATACTCGAAGCATCTATTAGCGAAGTAGTCAGTATGTGACAGTAAGTGATAGCTGAACAGTCATGTTTATATGTGTTATGAAACTTTACAGTTTGGAACTGCAAGTATTCAATCGACAAGTTGATTGACGTAAAATTCCTCTGCAAATATTTTGATAATTGATTAATTGGTCAGTACCGGCATTTGCTAGTTTCAGCTTCTAAAATGCGAGGATTTGCTGCATTTTCCATTTTTTTTTCCAATTGTAGATAAAATATCTAAAAACTAGACATTTCCAGATGTTGCTATGGCCTCTGGGAAATTGTGACAGGCATTTTTGTCATCCACGACACCGTCTTTCCCCTGCTTTACGCACCATCTTGCAATGAGATCACACATGCCGCACCGCTGTACTCAGTACTCATGTAACAATGTAGTTATAACTACTGAGTACTCATGGGTCGGAAAGTCAACATGTTGACAGGCGTCGTGGCTGGTGTGATCAAAAGATGGTCTCTAGTTTTCTCTTTTCATTCATTTTGCAGACCAAACATTTGATCAATTAATTGATAAAATAATAAAGCCCTAGTATAAATTATACTATCATTATACCTGTAGTTTTAGTTATTATTGGTCAAGTTTAAAAACCTGTTTCCAGGTAACTTTTGTGAATGTAAATGTCAAATTTTATCCTGTCCGTGTCTAAATTGGACCTCATGTCACTGAAATGTGACATGAACGAAGAGAGAATTATGTAATCATAAACCAGGAATTGGATGAAGTGAATTTGCAGGGGATAAAAACAATGTTATGATGTAATGTAATCCACTGCAACACAAACGCAAACTACAGCCTCAAGAAATACCTTGAGAGTTATCGGGTCTAGAGAAAGTTAAATCAACAACTCTGACACCGTCTCAACACTATGTGGTTATATTCAATCCAATATAACCACTATGTGGTTATGTGGTTATATTGGATTAAGCCCAAATACTTCATAAAAATCCTTGCTTACCCTTTTTACCATTTGCTTGTTTTTTTATTTCACAGGCCGGTGTGAAGGGGACTTTAGGTCGCTTAGTTGGAGTATTTGAGGTGAGCTGTTTGCTGTAGACTTTTTTTGGTCTTCAAATGTTAACATACTGTGCAGCATGTTTATGAGAAGTAAAAAAAAACTGACAATGTTCCCCCACAGAACCAAGAGCGGAAACACAGAACCTACGTCTATGTTCTTATTGTAACAGAGGTGCTGGAGGACTGGGAGGACTCGGTCAACATTGGTAAAGTACTGCATTTGTTTACTTGTCAAAATGGGGATCATATGGAAAACGTTCTCAGGCAGTCACATGCTGTCAGCAGCTTTATTTTCCTTTCCTAGGCCTTAGTGATATTATAGTTCAGGGATTTTATTGTATGTTTGTTGGGGGAGATTTTAACACCAGCTTTGTAGCCACCCTTGTGATTTTCACTTCGATGCTGTCTATAGCACTGATAATTATTCAAAACCTATTACTCATGATGCTTTTGTTTTTTCTTTATGTTGTCTCTCACATGTCTTAATTTGCTCCACAATGGTGTGTTATTCTGTCAACAGGGAGAAAAAGGGAATGGTTTAAAATAGACGATGCCATACAAGTGTTGCAGTGTCACAAGCCTGTGCAGGCCACCTACTTTGAGGCTCTCCAGGAGAGTTGCCTGACCAGTAACGGAACACCTTTGGTGACCACGATAGGTGGGGACCTCTCCCCTACCTACAGCATCAATCAGAGCTCCGTCTCGGGTATCAGATAACTAAAACCATAACTCTGACACCCCCTGGAGCTTTCGCCACCACTTGCGCTCTTACTTGTGTCATTTCTCTTCTCTTCTCTTCTCTTCTCTTCTCTTCTCTTCTCTTCTCTTCTCTTCTCTTTTTTTGTCTCAATAACATGGTTTGCCTTGCCAACTCCTTTGTGCCAGAACTGTGGCACAGACTTGATGACAAGTGTTGGGTGAATAGTCTGAAACACTTTGTAAATGTAAATGTAATTTTTGACCCCTCCTTTTTTTTTTTTTTTTCTTTTTACTGACAACTGCATGAAATGTCCCCTCGCTCCTTTCATTCTCTTTCCTTAACGCGCCCTTAGCGTGGTGTTTATTGAATGCAAGAACTACTTTTTACTGTTGTAATGTAAAAGTGTATACTTAGTGCTTAAGCTGAAGGCTTTTGGTGGTCTTTTTAACGTCTCCTCCATTTTTCGTTAATTTTTCTGTGAATGAATGTGCCCAATAGTGTAGTCCCTCCCCTGTTATAAGGATAGGAAATGTTGTCTGTATCTGAATGAACAGAATTGTGGGAAGTGACTTGTGTTGCATGAGCACTGTTATGTTGCGTCACACTCGCTCGAGTGACCTGATGCTGACTGTGCAACAGACTTGTAGTAAGGTCTTTGGATTCTCTTTATTTTGCTCCTTATCGTAGATATTGTGATGTCTCTTTTATCAGAAGGATATGGCCCCTCAGTAGTCTTTCAATTTCAAGTGTCAAGTGTGTTCTCTCTTTTTTGGGAAACTAGCCAAGCACTACAAGTTTCACTCTCAAACAGAGAATAAATACTGTACAGAGAGCAGAAGAATGTCAACACACAATGTAAAATGAACCACCTTTCTCCTCAGTGTCTTTACCTCCTTTTAATCCCGTTTGTTTTCTTTTTTTAAAATGCTTCCTCCACATACTGAGAGGTTAGAAGTAGTATGTTTCAAAATCATGGACTTGTAATTTCAAAATGCAGCACATATCACTTAAGTTATTAAAACCAATTTCTGTATTTTACTCCTCACATTCAGTTTGGTTAAAAGCAATTGTTTACATTGTGTTCGTAAAATAGCACATGTGACTTTAGTGGGCACGTTTCATTATGGTCATTTTTTTTTTTTTTTTTTACCCTTCTTTCTTTAGTATTTAATCTGCATCCCCAAAAACACTCAAAACACCTGCTTGACATTGAAAGTAATGGAATCTATAATGCTGTCTTTGGCAAGATGCAGAACAAACAAGCCTTGTACAGTTTGAGACCTCGTTTTTAACATGTAAAATGCTTTTGGATACTAGTTTTTGTTTTCTTTTTTTTTTTCTTCTTTTTTTTTTTCTCTCTAACGTCTGGCAAAAGTCTCTTCGGCCGAGCTGCGTCACTTGGCCTCTGTGGCGGGAGGCAGCTGGCTCAATACTGTGAAACTGGAGGCGCTGTAGATAGCATGTAAGAGGTTTTTATTGTAAATTGTTTATTTCTGTATAGATCAAAGGTAAGAGTACAAATGACAAAACACATCTTACACATCTGTGAGTGCTACATGTCAACTGAGGCTGGAAGAGCTGATTGAACTCATTGTGTAGGTTTTGGAGCTGTTGGGAATTTTCTCTTGAGATAGTATAGAGTACAACTAAGGTTAAAGAACAAGGAATGTTGCTGTGATTGTGGGTAAGAACGAAGAGCCTGTTTATAATCGAATATTCTCAATCCTTTTTTTTTTTTTTTCCAAGACCAAAACAAATTTGTAACAGTAAGAGGTTACTGTTTTTTTTCCTTATCTTTGGCAAAGCTATAAAATGAAGTACAACTACAGTCTGACTTTCCAAACAACTATTTAGTTTAGCAGTCTGTAGGCCTTTAAGCTTTTTTCAAGCTAGCAGCTGTTCCACCAGTGTCGGTAAATTTCCCAAAGAGCGTTACTTTTTTAAAAGCTCAAACATCAAACTGATTTTCTTTCTATATTTAAACCAGCAATAAATAACTTTTTTTTTTAGACACTTGGGGGTATTGAAACAAGCTGTAAACACGATGACATCACCTTTTCAGTAAAATGGCTAAATTGTTGGTAAAGAATTCCCTATTTACACATCCAGCAGTTACTGAGAGACATTAGCTTCCATTTGGAGTTGTTGAATTAAAGTCCAATATTTAATCTTTTTTTAGCTCCATTTTGGTCTCCGCCAAACCTTTAGGGAAGAATCTGGCTCTTTTAGCTGCTTAATGCTCCACTATGCTCACCAGTGTCTGCCATTTCATGCTAGGCAGGTAGCTTACAATTGTTTTGTGTTGATTCTTAAGTGAAAACAGCTGCCTACTGAAGCTGACCATGCTATTAGAGCAGTGAGAATGAACCAAAACAATGAATATTGGGGTGTAAAATCAAAACAGTGAATGCTATCTCTCTGCACATTCATCAACATGAACAACCTGTCATATACAAGTAGAACATTAATATGAAAATATGCATTATAGCTGCTGCAACAAAATAAAAAAAAAAACATTTATTTAAAAGGTTTAGCACCTGATCACTTTAATAAAGATCAATAAATGTTTAGCTTGTCAGCACTCAAAAACTGCAGTTCTGATGAGGTGATGATCATGTGTCTATGGCTATGCTCAATGTTTACTGTCCAGTAAATGCCCATTTAACTTTGAATATGTACAGAAAACTCCAGTAGCATGATTCAAAAACTGATGAGAAACCCTTTTGTGGGAAATTACATTGAGAACCGAAAGCTAGTGGAACAAATGCTAACGTCGAAAAGAGATAGGAAGGCTCGTTACAGTGACAGCAGTGGTTGTCAATTAGTGGTAACTGTCTTTCTTTGTCTTTTCTCCCATTCAGTGTTGAAGGGGGCATCACTGTCTCAGCAAATCAAGCTTTACACAGACTCCTCATATTGGCCTTTGATAATTCAGGAATTCAGGCGTTTTTCTGAACGACTAACAATGAAAGAAGTCTAAAGTCTCCTTTAGAACAATTTGAGACTTTGACCTGGTTTTACTACTGTGTATCTGAAAGGTGTGGTGGCTAAAGTCTTGCTTTATGATGTCCTACCTGGAACTTCCTATAAGATCTTGTGTTGATTAGAGCTTTTAGTCTTCATCTAAATGTGCAACGAGATGTTAAGGGGATGAACCTGTATATGGCGGAAAAGCTTAACTCAACCCTGGGTAATTGGCAATGATTTAACTCACTCTCGGTGGTTTGATGTTGGTGACAGGTACTGTCAAAATGAATGTGAGGAGGATTTCCAAAAGTAACAGCCAGTGACTTAATTATTAATGACCACTTGTTTTTTGTCCATATTTTTTTCCTGTTTTTTCTTTAATCGGTCGTGTTGTTGACGAGCTAATTTCTTGTATATAGCTAACACAGCACCCTAACAGCCAGAGGACGCACTGTGGCTTTGGTCAATAAGGTTTAGTGTCCTTTTCTCTTTTTTTGAACAACTCCCTTGTAATTCAAAATTCAGGCTCTGTCATAATTAGAGTAATTTAGGCTGGAGTTCAGGAGGGATTTTATGAAATAAATATCTCAACATAAATGGATTATGGTTATGTGGAGTTAGGATGGAGCAAACACAAATACCCTTTCTACCTGGGGGTTTCTGCCGTTGTAATTGGCTCTTTTTGTACGATGTTGAAGCTTCTGAACTTTGGGCGAAACAGAGGATTGATTAGTGAAAGTACAGTTGGAGATTCCCATGAAGTCGCTTCCTTTTAATTTAAAGTTGACGGTTTAAATATGTATTTCCATGTCAATTAGCTGGCCCCATCTTGTGGACGAAGCAAAAAAAAAATTATATTAAAAGCACATCACTAAACAGCTGAGGATTGTAACATTCAGTTTCCTTTAGCATGAGACATGAGACTATTTTATCAACTGAATGACTTTAAAAAAAGAAGAATATGTAAATTGATTTAAAAAGATTGCCCCTAAAATACTTGCAGTTGAATAACAAACTAAAAACACACACTTGTAGCTGTTGACCTCAGCCTTGAAGTGACGGTCGTAATTGTGTTCTCCAAGGTGTATGTGTCACTGGAATTTTCTTTTCCTCTTTTGTCATTTGGGACTGTGGAATAAAACCAGTGCGAGAAGACTGAAGATTGTAATATAAATGTGCCAACAAATAAACACCAGTATTTCACATTCAGGCCAGTGTCTGTGTTTGTGTCCATGTCTGTAACTGTCAGTGTTGTTTGTACTTTCAGTCAGTACTCCTTTGTCACACAAATACAGCTTGATGTAGAGAAGAGGATTCATTTAAATCTCACAGATGCTGACTGAACTTGGGTTACCTGCTTTCCGTTTTCATATACAAAGTTTTAAATTGTTGGAGTCATTCTCTTCAATTCCTGTGTCCCAGTTCCACACTACACACATGAACAGCATCTACTACAGGGTTGCAACTAATAAATTATATTCATTATGAATTCATCTACAGATTGTTTTCTCAGTGGATTATATTGCCTGTCTATAATATATATAAAAAGAAAATGAAAGATGCCCGCCTCCTTGTTTAACAGTGACGAATGGACGAATGAGAACTTGCACAGACAGATTGTTTAACAGTCCAAAATTCAAAAATATTGAGTTTACTATCAAATATGACAGAAAATGGTTATCACAGTATTTGCAGATTATCTGTCCACCTAATCATTGCCGCTAAAATCTTATTTTATTTTCTGTCTAATCTTTACAATGTACTGGTTTTGCACTTACTTTCTACTGACAGTAAATTATCTAATATGTGCAGTGTAAAAACAACTAAGCTGCAAAGTTACAGTGCCAACATCATTCTGAAGCTGACCACTTTGCCAGCTACTACTTAAAAAAAAAAAAAATTTAAGCCATGGATAATGCCTCCAACTTAGTCCAAAATCAATACTCCGTTAAGTAACTGAGGAAAAGTGAAAACAAAATTAAGTATACTTATTGCAGTCTGTATGTGAACTGAAATCGTATGTGTGCTGTTGATCCACACTGTTCTTCCACAATGCAGTGCACAAAGGAAGTGGAGGAACTGCTGCTCACAGCTGGAAGAAATTGAAATGAATTGTGGATGGTGGTGGACGAGCTCCAGAAAAACATCAGAATTCAACTAGATACATTATATTTTTTGGAAAACAGTTGAATTCTGAAGTTGCAGTTTGATGGCACAAGCATCATTTCATGCTCGTACAAAACAGTTAAATAAGATTAAGTTTATTTCTTTTATACTAACAGCAAACCATGTACTACCAGGATAGTCTATACAGCTGGTAAGTTGTATGATTTTGGAAGACTGCATCCATTTCCTTTGTGAGCTGCATATAGGGACAATATTACACATCACCATCTCACTGAATAGTTCAGGCCTTTGTATAAAGAGTATACGTTTTGTCATTTCTCTGATGTCTACACATGACAAACTCAAAACCTGTTTAGAATTGGGACACTGCTAAGTGGTGTTCTTTCACATTGAAAGCACTCACAAAAGTGGCATGTGTCATTTTATTTGAATTGTGTAATAGTGCACATTCATTCCCTTTAAAAAGCTGTTCCTCGTACTTTTAAAGTCACGCTTCACATCAATTTATACATTTTTTTTTTCCTTCTATTTCTTCTTAAGATGCCGCTGGTACAATGGATCTTTACATTCGAAGCTCACCCGCGCATGTCTTTACACTGTTTCTGCTTGATTAAACCTCTACCCATGTTGAATTTAGGGCAGCCACAAAAAACAATATACTAATAAAAATGTTTTAAGTGTGATTTCTTCGACCGTGACAGGTGCAACAGAGTTAAAAGCACAGTGAGAGTCAGTACAAGCCCACACAGTCCCAATATGGTTTAAGTGAAAGCACCATTGTGGGGAACCAAGTAACTGTAGAACCTTTAAGTGGCTTCAGTCACTTATCAGTTCCACCCCCTTTCTGAGCTATCATGATCGCAGCTTGGCGCCATATAAATGTGCCACAGGCCCCTTTTTACAGAGGACATTTTGACATTTCACAGTAGGAAAAGGAAGGTTGTGAATAATATAATTAATAGCCTAATTGCAATTAGCCGCTTTGGTTTCAGAGTGCTGGTGTTTTGCACACTACCATGGCGTGCTGGGATATCAGAGCCAACGTTAATGTTATTAGTGAGTCCTGTGCTTTTCCTATGACAAGTGAAAATGTGAAATCTTCCTGCCAAATCACACGAGGCAGGTTACAAGTGACTTACCAGATCATGCATCCAACTAGAAGGTAGGTGCCTGTAACCACAGGTACCTTTTTCTCCCAATACCAAGTTAAATTCAAAAATTAAGACCTTTTTCATCCCACACAGAATCCAATTTAATGCACGTTTTACAATCATACTGCCCTCAAAACAGTAAAATCTGACGGAAAACTAGTAGAGGCAAGATGGCCTGGAATTATTTAACATCACATCACTATTACTTCCCAGCAGTATAACAATAATCACTACTGATATAATTGTCAACTGGACCCAGAGAAGTAGCATAACATGGATGGAATTACCAATTCATTATTTTAAGATAACACTCTTTGCCACTGTAGCAGCAGTAGTGACAGTGTTTGCTGCAGGTCTGATGGTGCTGACTGAAACACAAACAAGGACCGTGCAGCACAATTCACTGTTCAAACAATCCCTCTTGTAACCTTACTGCCTGACAGCTAAAACAATACATCCAAGGCTTTTGTAGATTAAATATAACTCTTTGATACCTTCTGAATTCAATGCTTTTTAAGACTTCAACTAACTTGAAACGGTTTGATGTTTTGTAGTTTATATCTGAGGCCTGTACTTCAAGCAGTATCTGAAGTCAACAAAGTAACTTCAGGTTCAACTCTGGGTTAAAGGGAATAAAAAATATGGAGCAGTAGATTTTATAGATCAGTGGATTCGTATTGCTGTTCCAGTCTTTATGTGTCCACTCTGGTTTTAAAACAGCGCTCCTAACAAATGGAGGGAGAGTCTGTCACGCTAAATAGCTGCACAGTAATTATTATAGCTTCATTTTAATTGAACAAAGATTCTTTAATCTAGACAGTGTTGCTGCTTTTACTCTTCTTTCATCACTGCAGCTCAGAGTAACAGAGACTGTGACGATAACTGACCATAAAAACTAAACCTACTGATATCTTATTCGAAAACTTTTCCACACTTAAATATTTCTCATGATTATAAATAAACATTTCAGTCAGTTTGACCTCAGAAATTAACCACTTTACTTTTCTCTTCTTTGGCAGTAAAAACCATTTGACATAAAAGCGCAAAAATGCTCACAAGAAACTTAAGTCCTGAACTTATTTACTGTATATCCTTAATCTGACTTTATTAATTGGAAGTTCATTAACATCCATTTGCTCAGCATGAAAATAAGATGTATGCTAGAAGAATGTACCGGCAACCACAATCACCATTAACAAAACACTGACATGTTTGAGCTGTATTTGGATTTTTCTTTATTGTACACAAAGAGATAGTGAAATTTACTGAGGCTGCTGTCCTCTGCCGCGTCCGAAGCCACCCCTCTGCAACATGGAAAGGTTTTGTCAATAAATCTGTCAACCTAAGTTTAACAGCAGAGTAAAGTTCTACAGCTGCACTATGCAAACTAAATTTAGCGTCCTGACATTCCTTATTGAAACCAGTGTAAACTGCACCAATAATCAAACTTTTCAGGCAGGGATGTGGAGTATTTTTTGTTGTATAATTACTGTAGAAAACATTGCTCATTTGCCAGAACAGAATAAAAAATTATTCAAAACCAAATATGTTTGTCGCCAATGTAACATTTTACAGAATATCCACATATACAAAAAAGGAAAAGTACTTACAAACTGGAACTCTGTGGCAGCTCCAGCACCGGCCTCTGCTTTCTTGTCAGCACCAGCTGATGGAAAAGAACAAAGAAATCAGCCAAGAACTTTCATAAATTTAACTTCAGAAACACATTCAACACTATTAGCAAAATTAAACACTCTTAAAAATAAACACAATGTTAATGAAGTGTATGTTTATTTTTATGTAAAAAAAAAAGAAAAGAAAAAAAAGGCACAAATTCAACCTATTGCATTAAAACTAGACCTGAAACTAAAAGCTATATTCATTGTTGATTTATCTGCACCAATCTAACACTTAGTCAATGAAATGTCACACCATCATAGTACAAAGTGACATCTTCAAATGTTTTGTCCGACTACAAGTCCAAAAAAAGGATATTCAGTTAATTATTATATTTGTCAGTTAATCCTGCCCTTCAAGAAGCAGGAACCTGAGTGTTAGATTTTTCCACTATTTTTGCTCAAAACTGCTGATTTTTGTGTAGATGGACTAAATATTAATTGACTAATCATTTAAGCTCCAAATAAAAACTTTCATGAACATCGTTGTCAACCTTAAATATACATTTGTTTTACCGTATTGAGAGTGGGAAATTAATTGTTGCTTAGTTATCATTACATCTTAATTTACCTACCAAGTCACCTCATTTTAAGAATTTAATTCCACTCATTATGCTCAACACAGCACAAGACCACTAAGTATTACTGAAATATACGTACGGGGTGCAGCAGATCTCCTGTATGCATCTCTGTCAGCCTCCCCACGGTTAAGGCGGGCAGGCCTCTCTCCTTCCATTCCTGCAGGAAGAAAAGATCAGTGAAAAAACACATTCAAGCTTAGGAGTCTCACTAATTGTATTCATGCTAGATAGGGGACAGACTAAGTCCTTTATGTGCAGATTCATATTAAAAACCAACCCAAAGAAATTATGCTTTATGGGGAATAATACATTCTGGGAAAAAATTTGAATTCTGGAAATAATCCCAGAATGAACTGCTGAAGCAGATAATCACATTTTCTTTTACACTTAATCGAAGTGTTAAATGTGTATATGAAATGACATCAGCTGTTCAGAATGAGGTCTAAGCTTGAGCAGCGCACACATTTCAGATGTGAACTGAACACTCGGCATACAACTACAACAGACCTCGCCAGACAAGTTGACATATCCCCACATGCAAACAAAGTATGAAATCACAGTCAAGATTCAGTTAATGCAATACAAGCTAAAGATAAAACTATTTCATATATGGACATTTGAACTAACAAGGGTGGGTCGTTGTCAAGCTTTTGTCAAGTCCCAGCTCTTACTACTAAATTACTATCTTATAAATTTTCACTGAGATGCAACTGGTGGCTAGGAATAGCAAATAACATTTTTTTTCTCAAGCTGATGCACAACTGGAAACTATCAACAATCAGAGTTGCTGAGCTCAACACTGAGCCATGGCTGCAGTCTTTTCTCTCCATGATGTTAAGCTCTTTGGTATGCTTCCAGTCAGCAGGTTTACATCAATGGATAATGACTTGTGGTTTAGTTAAGTCAGATTCCAAATTTTACAATCAGTCTACAATTAATTTGATGTCCTCTGAAAGCTAAAACTGAGACACATTAGTTTACTAGTGACACTGGAGGATACTAGTTCTAAAAAGCAACATCAGTACAGTTACCGCTGACTTTTGAGAAATACAGCACCTCCCAGTTGAAACAAACTTAATAAAAGCAAGCAATGTTCAACCAAAACCACATTACGTGTATATGAGAAAGCTTACCCTTGGGCCTGGGCCTTGCGGTCTCAGGGCGGGTCTGGCGGCGCAGGGTGGCGGGCACGATCTCAGGGGGAAGGTGGAGGAAGTCTCTCAGGTACTGGATACCCTCATTGGTGAGGTACCAGTAAAAATGACGCCAGGCAAATTGCTCCTTGACATACCCACAGGACTTCAGGGACTAAAGACAAGACACATCATAGTTATCACATATCAACTACTGCCACAACACATCTCAACCAAATCCTTTTGATACTACATAGTAGGGGTCTTTTACAGCTTTAGGTCCCCAGACTTGTCATACCCTGCTGAATCCCTCCCTGATGTGTAAATAAAGTTTAATTAATCTTTAACAGATATCAATATTGATGAAATCAGTAACAAAAATAGCCCAGTTGAATTTTATTATAACATTATCAAGAACATGAGCAGCATGATTTTTCAAGTGAACTTCTCATTAGATTCTGTGGAACAAATTTAAATGAAAGTGTCACAAGGCTCTGCCTACACATTAACTGTGAACTTCAATGCAAGACATGGTTCTTAACATTTACGATTTAATTACCATTTGCTTGAAGTGCATCGGCTGTTTCTCATTTATTCTCTCAGAAAAATCTTTTCTATTCAGCGCGTTCTGCACTCTTGAAAACCATTATCTTTGACTGCATTGCTAACATCAGGGCACTCGTGTCTTCTGTCCTGAAATGAAACTGATCCATTTAACTGAACACATCCTTAACAAATGAGATGGATACAGATGGGAAGAGAATTCCATTTACAGTATGCAAACACACACACACCTTCGGATGACTAAAAATGGCTGTATGATTGCAGTTGTTACTGTAGAAAAACATTTAAGCACTATATTACAACTGGGTTCAATGACCTTTCAGGATGGACTTTGGCTGATGTGAAACATCCATACTTAGACTTTACAGGTGCTTTTGAATACAAAAAGTATATATATCATGGCTTCTGGAAAAGGATCCCAGTTATTGTGAGTTGGACATTTATGTGCGTGTTTAATGCTGATACAGCCGAGTTGGAAGGCACTGCGATATAAGCTTTAATACTTAACAATTAAGTATTTTGGATATTGCAATTCTCACACATTAAATCGTGCTGGTCTTAAACACAAGTTAAAAGGTAAGAAACAGTTGTCTGGACTTAAATTGTTCCAGGAAGTGGATGAACAGTGAAATCATATTACAACTCCTAGTTTTCCCTCCAAATAACACACCATCCACAAACTATATAACAACATATGTGCCTGTCACGGCTAAGCAGTTTCTGTAGAAGTAATACTGATTTAGCCTGATGAAAAATACAAGCTTTTACAGTGTCAATTTTTTGCCTTCAACATCTCCATCACTCAGTTTCTCACCTGCATCGCTTTCATCACATGAAGGTTGGGCACATTCTTGTCAGCAAGCTCGGGATGCTTGGCCAAGTGGACATCTTTCTTGGCCACCATGACTCCCTCCTTGAAGAGGAGCTCGTAGATAGCAATGCGGTTCTTCTTGGGCATCAGCATCTGCGTGAAGAAAGAAGTTGAGCGTTAATTTCCACATCAGGAGCGTCCACCATGACAGCATGCTAACTGGCTAGCCAACTTAGCTACAGCTGCTGATGAACGGTCTAAGAAACAGAGGGTTTACCAACTGACGCCTAATTAAATAAAAAAACGCTCCAAATGTTTACATGTGTCCACATCACTAGCTGCACACTTGTATAAACGTTAGCGTTGATGAGGGCGGCCTGCGTTTGCCGAGAAAAATGGCAGCCATTCGTGAACATTGGATCAGGGTTACTGCATCACTTCTAAGTTAAATATCCACTATTGTAAAACGTTTAAGCCCAAAATACGGTCACGTCTTCCATTGTGATATAAAGGACACTCGAAAATTACACATTATTGTATTTTAGATCGTGAGATGTGTAAGATTTATTGAGATTAAAACGCCGGGTATGTCTTTACCTTTCCACTTGTTAAGGGACCGGAGCCGGAAGGAAAGACTGTCGTTGATCGGGAAGGTTTATCCCCTCGGCCGGGGCCGGCTGCGGCGGTGCTGCCCCCTGCCGGTGTGGAGGGGAAACCTGGTCGGTGATTCTACATAGGCCTATAGGATAGTATGTTTGGAAGCAAGTTTGGGGCAAATTACTCTCTTTTTTTTTTGTTGATTTGGCAGAAAACAGAAATTTTAATGCACTGTTACTTTTTATTTCATGAATTTAAAAAATAGAAAATAAAATTAAACAGTAAGCTAATTGTAGCATGTGCAAAAATTTGGGCACCCAATACTTTACAACGTTACAACTTTCTGTCAGCAGCTATGAGTCTTACTACTCTTGATCTAGGAATTTTCACCCATACTTCCTTTTTTCATAGTTCATCTGTATGAATGACAATAAGAAATAGTGTTAGCAGTGTTTAAATAGAGGAATATTATTGTGGAAGATTTCATTGGTAGAGTCTTGGGCAGAACTCAAAGCTCTTGACGTCTACAATGTAAGGTAAGAAGTTATGTTTGGTTTATGAGCATCAATTAACTACCTATAGGCTAGTACTATAGTAATACTGTAAATAGATAAACTACACTTATTTAGCCAGTATTCAGATTCAGAAATATTCAGATCCTTCACTTAAGTAAAGTACAAATACGAAACTGTAAAAATACTCCATTACAATGCAGTCAAACTTTTAATTGAGTAAAAGTAAAATGTACTTGAAAGGGGCCAGTGCAGAAAAATGGCTTATATATTATATATATTATATTATATATTACATCATCAGATTATTATTATTTTTATTCATACATGTATAAACAGTATTTTACTCTTACGGTGGAGCTTTCTTTTAATTATTTTACATACTAATAACTACTAAATACTTTTATAATGGATTAATCTGATTAATTGATTGTTTGGTTTGTAAAACTCAGACAGAGATGCACAATTACAATTACCCAGAGTGACACATTCAAACATCTTGTTTTGTCAACCAGTTTTGTTACTGAAATTGGGGCTGCTATCGACATTTATTTTCATTATCAATTAATCTGCTGATTTTTTTTTTATTATTATTTGTTTCATCAAGGGGACATCTTGTATTGTTCAAGCAGCAGTCCAAAAACCCGCGATATTCAGTTTACTCTCATGTGGGACAAAAAAAGCATCAAATTCTTGGCAAATATTTGACATTCTTGCATGAAAAACTAAAACAAATATTCTATTTTTAAGTTTATACATAACACATCTTTAAGTTATTGTGAGTTTTTTTTTTAAACAATTTTTAAAATAGTCTTCATTGGTCATGTGTTATGTCAATTTACATAAGCAGTTGGAAAAATACCACTGTGTGGTGAATGTCAAAATAAAAGCATATAATTGGTCAATGTAGCTCTACAAAATTATCAATACCTTGGATGAAATCTGGAGTAATGTAGCCTTCAAGTACTTTCTTGTATGCTACTTTAAGTAATTCCATTTCTCTTTACATCTACTCCAATATCATTAAAAGGCAAATATTGCCCATGTTACTCCACTCAAAGGGACCATTCTTTCTGCAAAGATACTAAGCCTATATACTTTTATTTGTGTAACAATTTCACCGAGCAGGCTACAGGATCTTGGAATAATTAACAATAATGGTGCATGATAACTTGATTGAAAAGCCAAAAAGCCAAATATGATGAAAAGATCAGTTTAAGTTTGAGTAGGTTGTCTGGATAAATTGTCTGTAATTTTGAAGAAATAATTTTTTTAGAAACAATAATTGCATATAAACCTTAAAGAGCATTTTTTTGCCATCCATCAGGTTTTCTTTTCTTTCCTTTTGTTGCTAAATAATCAATTGTTTGGTCTACAAAGTACAGGGTGACATCTTCAAATTTCATGTTTTGTATGACCAAACTGTCACTACAACTAACTGATTAATCAACTAATCACTCTTATTTATTAATTCGATTAATTTCCTACTTTTTTAAAAGTCTTTTTTATCTTAGATTTGTGCTGTGTGTCATTTAAGTTTTGTTCATTTAATTGCCTGATACTATTTATGTCATTGTGACACATCCTGAAATGTTTAATTGATGTACACATGTACACGGGTTTGTAACTTCATTGTATCTTTAGTAGTAGTAGTAACCTTCTGGTGTATTCCAACAAAAGATAAAACACGTTTTATTGTGTATAATAACAGCACACTTCTCATGGGGGCATCGTTCACATATGGAGCGTTTATTGTGAAAGAGCTGCCCGGAAGTCATGCTGTTCATCATTTCAACCTTGACACCAGCCCCCCGGACCATCCCCCAACTAGCGGCTCCTTTCAGCTACATTTACCGGCGGTACGACGTAGGCAGTCCCTGCTGATGAAGACAATGATTACATTTTAAAAAAATACACACAGAAGCTGGATCATCATTTCATTCCGGTATGTTACTATTGATATTTTATTTATGTCTATTTTGGCTTGGTTGTTGATAAAATAGATGAATTGATAGCTAATATTGCTGAACCCTTACATATGCTGTCGCATTTGTCCGTCAGTGATGCTGTAGGTGGGACTAAATGAAAGTCTATGATATTAAAAGTGAATTGTTTTGTGAAGAAAAGTCAGCCAATGATTCGGTTTTAGTTTCATGTTTGCAGTTTGCGGTGAAGTGCGGGAGATGTAACTTGAAATACCGCCATACTGAAGCTGCTCCTGCTACATGACACTTAGGCTATTACAAATCAAAAACAATCAGGATATCTATATATGATGCATTTACAAGAAAATACATTTCACAGCATTTCTACGAGTTGCTGTGCAGACTCTGTGCAGCGAGGATCAGGGAGCCGGTGCAGGCTGCAGCAGAGGACAGGGAGGGATGTCTGTAGAGTAAAAAAGCTCGTCTCTGGGGAAAAGTCCCAGGTTCCTCAAGACCAGCACATTTATTTGATTTATCGTTGGATGGTGGGAGATCAGGTCCGAGCTGCTGCGAGGTGGAGACCTCCATCCATCGGACTAATCTCTGACTCTGAGTGAGCTCTGTCCACGGTTCTGAACTCTGGTCACTGGTGGACTGATGCATCTTACACTTGGTACAACAGGCGGCTGGCCACTGTACAGCTGTATG
Source organism: Seriola lalandi dorsalis (assembly GCF_002814215.2). Lineage (NCBI taxonomy): Eukaryota > Metazoa > Chordata > Actinopteri > Carangiformes > Carangidae > Seriola > Seriola lalandi. The sequence continues at coordinate 270,370 of NW_019524973.1, read as the reverse complement.
GCATGGTGGATTACTGGGCCTACTGGGAACCAGTGCAGGGCCCCAATGGGTGAGAGCATCCCTGTTCCAGAGCTTCTGTTTGATGTGACTGTTAATATTTCTTGTTGGAAAGTCAATGAAACCAGAAGTATATCTCAGGCTCTGCTGCTTTGATTTTATTTTTCTTTGGATGGATGTGCAGTGTTAAATTGCTGGAATACTCCTTTATTTGTCTATAGTCTTTGCAACAAACTAATACTGTAATTTTCCACTTGTGTGGAAATAATTGCTGGGTCTAGCTTCTCAGACATGAGGATTTGATGCTTTCTGTGTTATATACTGTTTATACTCATTGTAAATTCTGCACTTTGGGTTTCTACACTGGATTCTACTACTGTTGAAAAAATACTCACTTTGGGGTCAGGGAAATTGTGATGAGTATTTTTCTGACATAAAATAATAAAAAATAATGGTCAAATAATGGCCATTGTCACTCAGAGCTGTTGTAGGTTGAGTAGGAATCCTCGGCCTCCTGTGCTGTTTGTTATGAAGAAAACATCTCATCTCGTTTCTGATCATCAAACCCATCAACCTGCCATAACAAGGCTTAAACAAACACAGCTCTGCTCTAACAAGGGGTCATTTGGATGCAGGGAATGGTCACTGAGTGGTACACTGTGAGTGTGTGGATTGTTTTTCATCACAGAAGGAATACGAAATGAAGTATATCATGACGTCAGATAGATTTCTTTTCTGGAAATATCATAGCTGAGGGTCATTTGGAGAGAGGTGTGCAGTGAGTCTGCGTGTCTCTGCTTTTATTTGAGTGAGCGCCTAATTGGATTAATTCATGTGACAAATTAGGAACACTCATTCAATTTGCGGCGCTCTGTTCAACTCCTCTCTGTTTTCATAGGAGGAATGACAGATGAGGTGTCATCGCTAATGTAATTAATTAGACTAAACCCTAAACCGTCTTCTTTCTCTGAATAAATAATTATAGTTTTGACCATGTTATTCCCAGTGGGCAAACACGCACCAGTTCGCTCTCAATTTCCATTTGTACTTAGAAGCCCGGCATGTCACATCTGGTGCTCACATTAGGCATTAGATGATTGAAAGAGAGCAGTTGTTCTTCTCTAGTTGTCCTTTTAGCCTTTGTAACCCTGGACATGGCTTCAAGCTTTTCCATCTATGTCTTGGTTTGGATCAATACAAATAAAATGTTAATTTTATCTCAGTTCCTCTGAGAATTACCACAACACTGAAGAGGGTGCAATTGTTTCAAAGTTACATACTGCTCTCCTACAAGGTCTGTTAGCATGTAGGATGGCTGGATTTGGAGATTTTTTTTTGTTTAAACTACATGATAAAATTTCACTTGAGAGTGAGAGTGAAAGGGCTTCCTTAAAGTCAGAAAATATCATTTGTAATATTTCATGTTAAAGGTAGTGGTAACCCCCACTTTTTCAAGCCTAATTTCCAGAAAAACATATTGTTTTATATTCAGGTCAAAGTGTCCTTCTCTCAAGAGCCGTACAGAACTCTCATGATATTTTTTTCCATTCATGCAGCTTGTCGGCACTGCACTTCAAAACTTAATTTAATGAGCTGAGTGAACTCTCAGAAGTTCATTAATTCAGTTCATCATTTAAGTCAAAAGTCAAAGCACTTCAAGTTAGAACAACTCAACTCAAGTTTGAAGTGGTTTTAAGTTGAATTAACCAGAAATGAACAAAACTTATTTATATTAAATTAATGATGGAAAAGGAGTTGATTCCACTAAATTCCTGTATGAGGTTTCACTGTATGTAATGTCTGAACAAACACTGTAGCTGATAATTTACACCGCTCAGTGGAAAGGATCTTTCATGTATGCTCAGAGGCTCAGATACAGGCTGAATGGTGAGAGAGCAGGGCTTTCACTTTGGCTTGAACTGTAAGGTAACTGGAGCCTGAGATAGGATCCTCACAAGGGATCATGGGAAAGAGGCAGGGCTGCATTTCCTTAAAGGCCCAGGGGTCTGCATCCCGTTGTTTTTTCTTTCCAGCAGATGCTGCACATGAAAGGATTCAGGGTTTTAACTTGTGATGGTGTGTGGTGAGATTCAGTTGGAAGAAGGACAGAGCTGTCATTGCGTCCAGTATGAGATAACAATTGCATAAAAAAGCAGTAGTTTTTCTTGCAAACTGAGACTAAACAAAATGATGATAATTAAATTAAATTATCTATTTTTTGTTCTTCGTACTGTATATGCAGAGAAAAATATGATTGATTGCTTTGTGTTTTTCTTCTCACATACCTGAAGCAACCATGATGGAAAAGGAAAAGAGGTAGAAGTTTTTCAAGACCTTTTTCACCCAAAGATAATTTAGCAAACCAGTCATGAAATGCACGCTGCTGTATTTAGGCATTGTGTTATGTATGAGCTGTTTTAGAAATCCCCTCTCGTGTCTACACTGTCTGACTCTGCTGCACTGTGCCTACAGATCCTGAATCAGCATAATCATACCAGCAGGCTTTACAGTGCAGTTCAGGCTTCAACACAGTCTATGTTTTCAGCTCTTACATCCTGGGCTGAAACTTCCTGTAGGAGCGTCCAGGTCCCTGCCTGATAATAAATATATAAGGAGATAAACAGTGTGGGTTAAGGCCTTTCCTAACATTTAAACTCAGTTTTCACTTTACTGAAATTCATCTGCCAGTATTTCAACAGCACAGATGGCTCTGTTGCCAAACTCGTAATGTAGTAAATGACTCATTTATTTTACTTTCATGCCAGCTCTCAGTTTGCCAGAGTGGGCTGAAGTGGGGTTTTTAATATAAAATCTTGGACATCTCTTAAACTCTTCACTACTCTTTTATGGTCATGAAAATCAGAGCAGAATTAAGGATTTGGGTCTGTTGGTTGAACAAAATGAGCAATTTGATGACATCACATTGGGCTGTATAGAAAACTGCGGTTGGTATTATTATATTGAAATGATCTTTCTATAATTTAAGTCATTTTTCAAGCAAAAAGGCCTAAAATTCAATCGTTCAGGTTCTCAAATGTCAAAATTTGCTGGTTCTCTCTCCTATGGTATAATAATAGTTAGACTGTTGAACATTTGACGAGGTCAGGGCTCTAGGACATTGAGATAGCTGCAGCCCTACAATAATCGATTAATTGAGGAAAAAAATGGCAGATCAATCAATAATAGAAATAATCAGTAGATGCAACCCTAAAGAAAATCAAAACTGTATATACTTTATGTACTTTTCCTGTAATTCTTATACTTTTGGGTTTTTTTGTGAAATATAAAATACAAAATCAAACAATCTAAGAAGTAAAAAAAATGTTTCTGTTGAACTGTTCTCAACTCCAAACTTAAACCCCTAACCTGTGGAGAGGGCGTCACAGATACTCTATTGCTTCATCTTAAGGGGGCACAGGACTGTTGCATGGCAGTACAATTGTTTAAACTAAATCTTTAGTCTAGTTTAAATGTATCTCATTCTTGTATGACTGCCGGTTAGACTTTCAGTGAGCAAAGTGCTGTGGGCTAAGTCGTGAATCTGCATCATGTGATGTGGATGCTTCCACTTTGCAGAGCGTAATAAATCAGTCCGTGTCTCCGGGGCATCTCTGCAGTAGATGGTGCATCACAAAAGCCATCTCACAGCTCAAGAGGAACAAGGAGAGGCTATTAGAGGTTGTTGGCTCCAGGTTCGCTTTGGTCCGCTGAGGCTCCGGCGTGTCAGATTTATTGTGTCGGTGAAGTGCTTCACAGCCAAACCAGCAGGAAGGAAGAGGGCTTGATGTTGCCATGGCGACTGGGTTTGTTAAAAATGTCGTATGCGCGTTTGTGCATTTTGAAGATGGGCTGCAATTAAGGATTATTTTCATTATTGGTTAATGTGCCAGTTAGTGTCTTGATTAACAGATCGATAATTCTGCCTGTAAAATGTCAGATAATGAGAAATACAGTTTCCTGAAGCACAAGTGGAAGGCAGCAAATGATCATTTTCATTATGGATTAATTTGCTGATTATTTTCTCAATTATTCAAGTAAATGTTCGGGCTATAAACTGTCAGAAAATGGTGAACAAGGTCCATTTAAATTTCCCAGGGTTCATCTGGCAATCACTCCAAAACCCAAGTATATTCATTTTGCTATCAAATACAGCAATGAACAGCGTCAGATCCTCACAACTGAGAAGCCTCAACCTGAAAGTATTTGGCATTTTTGCTCTAAAATTGACCAAATGAACTTATCCATATAGCTGTATTGAAATTTTTTGTTGCTCAACTAATCGTTTCTGCACTTCTACTTTTTCAGTATTGATGGATTATTGTGTGTTTGCCAGGAGGTTTTTCTTATTTATGCAGCAAAGAAACAGTATTTGTATCAGAAAATGTACTACTGCCTTTGCACATACCTGCCTGTATCACTGTTTGTGTTTCCTCTGAGTGGATCTTACCTCTTACAGCCAGAGGAGTTTTCATTCATGAGTACAACAACAGAGGCTTTTTGTGAGTGTGTGTGTGTGTGTGTGTGTGTGTGTGTGTGTGTGTGTGTGTGCGTGCGTGTGTGTGTGTGTGGGGATGGGGGTGGGGGGGTAATGTGTGTGTAGCTCTCATAGCTTTTAGCAGCTGCACTGTCTTTGAATGAGTCACTCCATTTCACCCACTGAGATTCCTGCCCAGTATCAGCTTCCGTCTGTCCACAGCTCAGAGTGTGTGCACACTTTGACTTCAGCAGCTGAACCAGGGTCTTCAATAAATGCCCTGTCCACACTGCTGCTCTGCACTGGGCGGCAGAAAAAAAGGTTATTGATTACAAAACAAACTGCGATGGAGAGCACAGAGGTCCTCCACACTTGCCCTGGAATATTGATTGAATTCTTTTAATTGTGTAGCATGAGAAATTGGCTCTACGCACATTACTAAATCAACAACCATACACGTGCATACGAATTTCACTTTCCTAGATGGTAATGGTGATGGTAATATGTAGGGCTGCAACTTATACCTTAAAGGGGCAATATTTAAGTTTTCTCTGCTGCGAAACATGGTTTCTTGCTGGGAGCAGGTGGGGATGATTGTCACCTGACAAGAGCTTCAGCCATCATTGTCTTCATAATACAATGGGTTATAATACGCCCTCTGAGCAGTGCTACATCTTCAGGGCAGACTGGAGGCTGCAATGAGCTGCTATCAGAAAGTGACGAGATGGGCCAGGGCTAGCTAGATAGCGTGCTAACTTCAGTAGAAGAAAAGACATGACAGAGTTAACATTGATGTTGCTTTCCACCACTGGAGACAGCTCTTGGTGAATAGCGGAATGAGGTTTGATGTTGAACTCGTAACATTTCCTCTAGACTGGTGAATAAGCAGTTGTTAATGCTAACGTTGGCTGTGTAGCAATAGCAAAACTTACAAATAGCTCCTTTAACAGGTGTGATGTTTGCATTTTCGGACTTGGACAAAAACACAAACAAACAAAAAAGTATTTGGAGAGACAATTTCAGATGCTGTTTGCCAATTCAACACACATTGACCTCACTCAGTCACACATATTCATGCCTGGAAGCAAACCACAGTCTCATCTGTTGGCCACTGAGCAACTCCAGGGGAGCATTTGTGGCTCACATGGTGGTGTTTCACATTACATTATATTATGGTATTTCTGTTTACTGCACTTTTACTGCCTAAAACTTTTGCACAGTGCTGTAGATTCTGATTTAACTCTGAATTTTATACTCTATGTTGAATTTGGATATGTATGACACAAAAGCAAAGCATCGGACTAATGACTGAAATGAAAGTGAAATGACCCACCCCTCCACCTCCCCCCATAGCAATGTCTGATTCTGGTAAATCCCTCACTGAAATGTCCCACCACAATAGTAAAAAGGACGCTGTCCAACCTCAGCAGGAAAACAGACTCAATTATAAGATTGTGTTTTCTATACAAGGAATCAGCCCAGACCTGCAGCCCTTTCAGTTCTACTTTTGCCTGCGCAGTGGTTGTAAATTACTTCCTGTAATAATGGGCTGTAACACCGGGGTCAAATGGAGAGAGCCCCGCAGGGAGAAACATGATTAGATGACACACAGATGGCACATACTGGGGAGACGAGCATCTGCCTGTGTGGATGGACAACTGGCTTTGTTAGAGTCTTTCATGACTTTAAGGGTTTCAGGCGAGAGGGTAAGATCAGCGTTGCACCAGCAGGCTGCAGTGTGTGACTCGTGAACGGAGAAGTAGTTTTTTGGTTCATTGTGAAGCTTCTGTTTATTATCAGAGGACACACACACACACACACACACACACACACACACACACACACACACACACACACACCTGCCTGCTCTGATTCCTTTTATTCATGGCATCACACTAAATAACAAAAGAGCTTTGTGTATTTGTGTGTTGCTTGCATTCATTATACTTTCATTTCTGCAAAAAAAAAAAGAGAAAAAAAGGCGTCGTCTTCAGATAACTTGTTTTGAGGATGCTGGTGTTCTTTTATTCATTTATTCAAGCATCTTTTTTCAAAAATACTTGAAAGACACTCAGAAATTTCAGTTTCCACAAGTGGAATCCTTTGTGCATCAGCATATCTGTATTGATTGAGTGGCTGACCTGATACTGATGTTGACTCATCCCTGTGTCCTCCACATAAAAAGCCCTTATCTAACCACCTGTGTGACCGTCTCCTCTCTCTGTCCGTCCTGTCTGCCTTTATCTTGGCGACGGGCAACTCTCTGTCTCTCTCTCTCTCTCTCTCTCTCTCTCTCTTTCTATCTTTCGATCTTTCTGTCTGTCGTTCCCTTTTTCTCTATCTCTTCTGCCTGGCTTCAAGGAATGTGTGTGTGACAAGGGAGAGCCGTCAAGTCTCCACCCTTCCTTGCAGCTAGCTAATTATTGATGGCTTAATGTGTCTTCTCAGGGATATGTCAAAGTTCAGTCTCACTGTGTGTGCGTGTGTGTGTGTGTGTGTGTGTGTAGAAAAGGCTTGCTAGACTGCAGGATGTGTCATGGTTGCAGGTGAGCGGAGAGGCTCTTTGACTCTGGGTCTCAGGTGTCAGTTCTCCTTAAAGCTGTCAGAAGTGACTTGGAGTGACGCTGTGGAGGACTGAGGGGCAGCTCACAGGACAGACCAGGTTCAGTAAACTGCTCTGATCTGTAATGATGCGTCTTTGGTGTCTATTTTTAGACTGTTGCAGTTTGTGTTGGAATTTGTAGTTGTGAGCTTCTTGCAACTGTTTTCCTCGTTGTTTTCGTAAACATTTGAACATAATTAGAGTTGATGTATCCAAATGCTATTATAGCGGAGAGAGTCATCTTAGCTTAAGTACACACAGATCTTGACCTTTGTCTTAACAAACTGAAGGTATGGACTTTACATATTAACAGTGGCATTTCCGCGGTGTAACCTTGGACGACCTCTGAATATTCCTCAAGTAGCAGATACACAGATACACAGATTAATACGAATGAGGTGCATCCAGCTTCTGTTTGACTTGCCCCCTTAAATTAATGTTCTACCTGTGTTGTTGACCATCTGACGCTTTATTTCCTGTGTGGGTAGACATCAGAGTTAGCAATCACCATTTGCACTTGCTGATCAATTAGACAGTGATTGTACTGTTTAAAGGCTGCAGCTTATAAAAACAGGATCGTTGTACATGTATTTAAGTCTGCTTGTGCCCAGTCTTGTATTATTGATGATACATGAATAGTGTAGAGAAACAGGAATGAGTTTCAGCTAGTCCCCCGTCTTGCTGCCTGGGATTCGACAAATTATTTCCAGCTGCTTGAGATTTTTTTTTTTACAGGACTTTTAAGTGCATTCTCTTTTATTTGTTTGGATACAGAGCAAATTTTTTTTTTTTTGGCATGTGTTTGATATGAGCGTCCACCAGTGCTCTTCTTTTCCATTGATGCAGTTGCACACATTTGTACCGGGGAATTGCACAGTAACCACAATCTTCCACTCCTGACTATTAAGCAACTCCATCGGAGCAGCTGAGGGTTAAGTGCCTTTCATCGAGACTGCCTCTGTGATACTAAAACATCTGTTGAGGGAGTCGAGACCTGCACAGATTCTCTGTCTTCATTCACATTTTATTGACCTGCAGCATTCATGTTTGCAGCCGAGACGTCAGCTGAGAATGCAGGATATTTTAGAGGGCTGGAACTGTTTATCGAGGGGCCCATCGGTGGTGATATTATTCTCTGTGAAAACTGGTGACGAGTGTATTGTTTCATTAAATAAACTCCCTCACACATGCATGATAATGTTGCATTTCAAATAAACTCATACACTGATTGTTAGAGTTTGTCATACACACCTTATTACCCGTAACATTTCGTTTTTTTACACACTGGACTTACCGTACATGAGCACACAAACCAAACTGTCCTGCCCAAAACACATTACACACACTTAGCTCCTGGTCAGGCCCTCTTTTTGTTTTATAATCCAATTTGTCTTGACAGTGACACCAGATTACATCAAACCTTTTCTCCACGTGAGCCAGAATGGTCATCTCGTCTATCTGTTTACACAGCAGTGTGAATTATTGATGAATGTGGCTCTATATATAGGATCTGAATCTGATGAGGGCAGCAGCAGCAACACACTTTGTCCTGAGGGGGAAAGAAAAAAAGGTGCTGAATTTGAATAATGTGGCCAAGATCTCACGGTACAGGAGGTGTTTGTGCTCCGAGGGCAGCGGCACTGAGAGACTGAGAGGAGGCGTGTCCTTTAATGTGTATATGTTTGTGGGTATGAGAGCATGTTACAGATAGTGGAAATCCCTCAGTCTGATTAACTGACTTTTCAAACTGCATGAAAAGCAACTGTGTGACTGCCAGGACACGTAAGAGGAAATATATTTGTCCTTGAAGTTTCACCTCATCTTATTTAACTGTATGTCAGCAGCCTCTGTTATATTATATGTTCCTACCATGCTACTCATTAAGGAAGTCAGGTTTCACAATTAGATCAGTTACGAAATGGTTTCTATTATCTCCTGTGGCACCAGATGGATTTTTTTTTTTTGGTTCTCTCTAGAGTTTAAAATCCAAAGATTAGTTTAATCAGTTTGTCTTGTTCCACCTGCTGAGATTGTATACTTCTTTGAATAAGTCAATAGGTTTATTGACCTACTTGAACACCTTCAGAACTGCTTGTTCTTTCCTTTGCAGTTACGTCTCTTGCCGAGAAAGAACTGACGTGAGAACAGTTTCTCCTCTAGTTCCACTGAGAATTTGAGAAGCGATTCCTAAAATAGAGTAAATACTTGCAGAAAGTTTTGGAAAGAGCGTGTGCAAAAAAGTTTGTTTTTCTGCAAGACTGTGCAGTGCCTTCATCATCCTCTCATCACCAGTCACCGCTGTGACCTGCTTGTCCTCCACCTCACCTGTTGTGAACTCCACATGGAGGTGATCAGAGAGATACTCCGTCGTCCTCTCTGCTCTGTGGTCTTGTCCGATTGTGGCTGGTGGAGAGATCGGGCTTGCAGCTGAGACTGTGACAGAGGTCTCCCTCTGTTGTTCCCCTGGTTTTTGGAAAAGTTTTCGTACCGACTTTGTTTTTGTCTTAGTATTTTACCTCTACATAGAGTAAAGTTTATATATAGCTTCACTTTTGTTCTGGACTTTTATGACAAGTTGTCTAATTATTAATCACTTTATGGCTGCCATGTCAACAGCACAGACCTGCTCTCTGGCCTTTTAGGCAAATTCTGAACAGCTTACGTTTATCTATCCTTGAGTCACCGCCGCTCTTCATATGCTCAACTTGATGTGTCGTAATCACCCATTACTTAGTCCCCGCCCTGCCTGTCTTTTACTGGAGCCAACTGAAGGAATTTGTGTTTTTTTTAATTTTTTTATTTGAGGACTGTGCGTCAGTGAATTTAAGAGAACAGTTGTGTTGTCTCTTTTAACCCTTCCTGATAAACACAGAGTTGCCTGGTCATTGAACGCCTCATACATCCACACTACAGCATCTCCAGACCTGCTGATATACAGCAGCCCACCCGTCCACCCCAAACCCCCCTCCTCTCTCTCCCTCCTCTGCGTCTCTCTGGCCTGCTGCTCTGTCTGAGCCTTTTAACCAAAACACCACAGGATTATCCCTCGCTCATTGAGAAATACACACACACACACACACACACACACACACACACACACAAACACACACACACAGTCTTTTCCTGCACAGTGCTCCTGGGGGCAGGAAGATCTCAGATCACAGATTAGAGTGACCGGCTCCTCGTCCTCTGCTCTGCTGATGCTCTGTCGCTCAGTCAGTCAGAGGACGGCGGGCAGCGCTGAGCAAAAAATAAACTAACAGGAGGGGAGGCGAGGAGGAGGAGGAGGAGAGGGGCTGGCTGCTGGAGGAGCCCACGTGTCTCTTTTCTCCTAGCTGTAGCCTTAGCCGCTGTTAATGGAGGACTGGGGGTAAGCTTTTGTTGCTTTTGCGGGGGGCTGTGTTCTCCCTCTCTCTCGGTGTATTGACGTCCTTTGTCTTGGGGTTTGACTCTCTTGACGGGTCGATGCTACGGGCTCGCCGCGCCGCGAGTTGTGGTGCTTTTTGATGCCTTGTGCACTTGCTTCAGAGGGATGGGGATTCCTGATGCTCTTGCTTGTTTGTGAGGATGTGGATCTCTCAGTGTGGAGGATGCAGGTCGTACGGATGAAAGAGGAGAGAGAGTAAAGACTGAATCAAAGCAATGCAATGGTGACTAAACCTCAGATGGTACCAGTGTTTATGGTTTTGTGTATGTGTGTGTGTGTTTGTGGTGGTGGGGGGGGGTGGGTAGGTATTGTTTGTTCGTACAATGAATAAGTCACTAGATAGTGTTCTCTAATTTAGAAATACAGTCAGATTCATGTCATCATGCCTGTCTCACTTGCTGGCTTTAATAAAAAGTGGAAGAGGCCAGTCACTGGCTGTTTTCCTACACTGTGATCTGCCTTTATAAGAGCCAAGCAAAGGGCTATCCTGAACAAAAGCCCACTCTCTGCATGTTGCTAATGGATTAACCAAGCATGATAAACACCCACTTCTCTACCCCACGCTCCACGCTGCATCCGGTCGACGCATTTTGTTTTGCCCTAAGCTGTTGGGTTGGGACCTCTGCGGAAATTTCCCTCCATTAATTGGATTTTGAATTTTTTTTTTTTTTAGTCTTCTCACTTCCCTCTCTGTCATTTCATCTCTGCCCTTCATTGTGGAATGTGTTTCTCCATCCATTGGTCCATGGTTGACCCAAATACCCATGCAGCTCCCGCCCCTCCCCCTGACCTCCTATCAAAACACATCAATGCTCCTTCTCTTTCTATTGTTTCGTATCTGTCTCTTCTGCATCTTTTTCCTCAGCAGCTTCGGCTTTTGTCAGGGTTTTTGTTAATAATGACATAATAATCTAACCGCCAATTTCTAATCAGCTGCTGGTTTCAGTTAGGATTTGCCGTACAAAGAAACAAATATGTGGTAGATGCAGAACATACTGCTGAGCTGGAACAACCTCTTGATGTCTCATTAACTTTTTGTGATGAATCAAATTGTGATGCACAAATTTGAGTAGAAATCTACTGTATTTGCAGCAAATTCTCTCTGTTTTTGTTTCACAATTCTTTCTTGCAGCGAGTTAGATGAGAAGACTGATACCTCTCTCATGTCTCTGCGTAAATATGAAGGTTAGCTTAGCTTAGCATAAAGACTGGAAACGGGGGGGAAACGGCGAGCCTGGCTCTGTCCAAACCAGCATCACTAAATCTCACTAATTAACATGTTACATTTCTTTAATCTCTTTTCGCACAGATTAAACAAACACGATCTTTAGAGGCTCATTTCTCAGCACACTGTGGCTGTTTAATGAAGCACCACGGCAGAAATTGCCTCTCGTATCTCAACCGACGCATCAACTTCACATGACAAATCCTTATCAGATAATCGCACAGTTGCATCGATGCTTTGTTTTCCAGTACAGGCTCAGTGAAACCTGTTCGCTCGCTGAAACTGACATTTCACTGCACTGATAAGAGCGCTGTCGCATAAACCTTATCATTGTTGTTGTTGTCGTGTTTGTCGTTTAGCTCATTTGCACGCTCACTTTGGATCTTATCTCCATCTGCATTTCAGTTTGTTTTGTTTGTAGCTCCTGCCTCACCTGCACACACTCATATCCTACTTCTTATTTTCTGTAATGCATCCTTTTTTTATTCACAGTGTTGCGTCACTTCTTCTTCTTATTCTTATTTATGCTCGCACAAAATAGCTGAACTGAAGCAAACAAAATGCTGGACTTTATTGTATCACAGTGGGGTGGTGCAGTAGGGTCGCAGAAGCACAAGTAAATAAGAGTCAGAAGGTGAGGAAACTCATTCAGTAATGTTTCCTACACAGCAATATTTATTGTGTTAACATTAACTATCATAAGCTACTGGCCACCCCAGACCAATTACGGCTGTAGTGCTTGACCCCTAAGTGCAGTGAGCTGAGTAAGAGTGTTTGATATTTCTTTCTTTTTGTTAGAGGAATGATGTTTCTTATTTTCAAAGTCACATAGTGTCACTTACAGACTTAGCTGCCAAACAGCTTTAATGAGCTGCAGATATCAGCGCACACAAACTGCAATATTACACAAAGATAATGAGTGTTTGATAAAAAAAATAAAACCTAGCATAACTTTATTCAAACGTCTCAAGCAAGAGTCAAAAGTGTCTCATATTGATGAAATGTGGTAATAATAAACAGTCTGTGATTTGTTCTTAAACAGGCTTAGACATCGGCCCAACACATTCAGAAATACAAGACTTTAAGATGGATATGGACTGTGACTGTGAAAACAAATCTCCCTCCGGGATCTAAAACCTAAAGAAATTCATGCTGTAAAATGACATAAATTATGTTTATCTGTTTACCTGAGATCTAATACCATATTTTGAAGGCCTAATGGTGGTTATGATGCCTCATCACAGTTCACTCGCTGCTGTTCAAAGAGATTTATCAGTTTCCATTTATCAATTTTTGCTGTTTAATGTTTAGTTGATGTGATGGAATGAACCTAAAAGTTCAAAGTGATTCAAAGTGTCAATTTATTTCACAAATTGAAGAGGACAAAAAAAATACGGTTTATAGTGTGTGTGTGTGTGTGTGTGTGTGTGTTTGTGTGTGTGTGTGTGTGTGTCCTTGCTCACATATTACACCGAGGGTCTGCAGTCAGTCAGATATAGATCACTGCTTTCTTAATCTCTGTTTTGTGGTGTTTCTGTTGTAATTATTCATCCCCGTGCAAACTCGTAAAAGTCACCACCACCACCCCCACCCCCCCCACATCGCAACAAGACCCACAGATTGACTTAAAATGATGTCGTTGTGGTTGTTTAGCATCTTTTTGTGGTAGATTTGAATCCCTCTGTGGTTGTTTAGCATCTGTTTGTGGTAGTTGCGTGTCTCTTTGTAGTGATTTCATGTCTCTTTGTGGTCTTTTTGTGTCTCACCTGGTCATTTTCCTGTGCGGTTGTTTGGCATCTATTTGTAGTCGTTTGATTGACTTTCCAACAAGAAATATTAACAGTCTCTGCAAACAGCTCCCTTGACCTCTTGACCCTCTGGGACTGTGCACAGCATGCCTGCTCAGTGATCAATTTATGGATAGGTAGGTAGGTAGTTTATGCAGGCAGGTGGACTGGTTGATAGATCTGATTTTCCCTCCTCCTCCTCCTCTTCCTCCCCCTCCTCCTCCTCCTCCTCTCACTTCGGGAGTGGCTTTGTGCACTAATTGCAGCAAGTGTCATCATTAGCAATCATGTCACAGCTCTTAATTTCTGCAGCAGCATAAGGTGCACCAGCGAGGCCTTTGGATAATGTTAGTTGATTAGAATGAGGGAAGATTATTCTGCAATTACGCTACAGTGTTCTGACAGGAGGTAGGGTGAGCTGAAAATTAATAGCCAGTCATTACATCTATTGACAAAGTCATCTCAGGGGAGTAGAGAGAGAAATAACCAGAAGCACTCAGGTTATGAGGGTGATTGTGGTTTTTGAAGTATCTGAGCCCATCAGACATCGCTGTGTGAGAAATATTGTGTCAAATAAAACTCACTGAACACTTTAGTTTGGCCTTTAGAGAAATGTGTATCAGCTCATTCGGTGGTATTACTGTACATAGTATTTGTCGTCATGATTTAAGGAAGATTATAATAGTGCTGGAGCAACTGTTCTGTTTGATGGAACAGTAGTTTATGAAGCAAAAATACTAAATATAATACAAATGTTTCCAATTTATGTCACTGTTACCTGAAGCTCATTACACTGTTGGTGAAGGTGTCACTTTGGCTCTGGAAGATTATGGGAGAATTTCCCATTACATTTTATGAATTAGTTAACTAATTGAAAATGATTGTTAGTTGCAGCTAGAGCTGAAACAGGTTTTTAGGAAGACAACTGACGGAAAATGAATTGGCAGCATATCTTTGATGATTGATTCATCATTTAATTCATTTTTCTCTGGTAAAAATGCCAAAATTCATTGGTGACAGGCCTTTTTTATGATTTAAACACTTTGTAGACCAAATAAATAATTGAATAATTTTATTTATTTATTAATGAGAAGATTAATAAAAAAAAAGAAAAATAACGGTTAGTTGCAGCCCTAGATTATATTTCTTAAACACATAGAATCTGGGATATGCTACATACATTATCTAATGCTCTTTAAAAGGCAGCTTTACTCGCATTTAGTCTGTGTGGTTAATTGTCTCTAAGCATCTTGCATGAATGTTTTATGTGCACTGCCGTTTTCTGGTTACATAAGGACTTTGCCTACACTTTGAAATCTGTGAAGCAGCAGTTGTGAGTATTATAAGAGCATGAAAAAAAGAAATAAGATTATGACTGTGATGTTGTGATCACATGAGCTGCAGGAATAAGCCCTCAGTCTGGGACTAAATGATGATGGGACTAAAAGAAAATGCATAAGCTTATTATATGAAAGCGTTGTGACTGCATACTGCAATTATTTCAGTGAACAGAACCAAATGCTCTGAATGTATAGCAACACTGTCTGCAGCCTGCAACCAGATTTGTGAGGATGTTTATGCGTCTCACGTATCCCTCGTGTCCCTCGTATCCCTCACGTATCCCTCTGTTCACGCTGCTCACACTCTCTGTGTTTACACTCTTCTGTGCTCGTCTTCTCTGACAGTGCATGAGGAGCATTAGTCTGCTGCAGACCGCCACAGCCTGAAGCCGTCCTGCCAAAATCTGGGACCATGTCTGGAGCCTACGACGAGTCCGCCAGCCAGGAGGAGACCACAGACAGTTTCTGGGAGGTGAGACCAGCTTTTGACAGATTAGACCTAACCGGGAGCTGACGCTGCCGAGTGATGAACTCTCACTGAACCTGTTTTGTCTGGGCGGTGAGAGGATAGATCTGAGGCCTCGTTTATCAGCTGCATGTGGGCGCAGACCTGAGCGTCAGTCGGGCATGTACTCGTCGGTATGCAGCAGCTTCACCTGTAGTGTTACGCAGATCTGTGAATGACGTTTAATCACTGAGCATAATGACATTAACGGTAAGTGCTCTCAGTGTAAACACCAGGGACTTCTAACAAATAATTGCCACTATTCTGTCATCTTTGGACGACACTGCGGTGCTGCTCTGACTCCTCTTGTGATGTCTCTTTAGTGAGCTGTTACTCTCAGGTCATTTTTCTCTTCACCTCTACAACAGCTCTTATTACTGATGACACAGTTCATGGCTCTTTCTTTTCTTAGATAACCCACTTGTGAAATTGCTACATTACACATTTTAGTTTAGTTGAACCTCCTTCTCAGCATCTCAGCCTCATCGTTTCTGAAGTTTGTTTTCCTTTTTATTTCTCATTTGCTCCATTTTTCAAGTACGAGAAGTCCTGCGTTTTGGGTGTAAGCTGTAAAGCCTTTGGTTTTGTCAATGGGCCTCATTTAGGAACAGGTGGAATTTTTATTGATCAATGTGCACAGGTGTAAATTAGCATTTTTAATACTAACTTGTCAGTACAGGAGGTTCTTGTGCACGCTCTTGTGCAAGTTGTAAGGATCATCTATACATAACTAGGGTCTTGAACTTTTTAAAGGCATGTCACAACTGTACTTGTCTCCTGCCGCTGCAAGGACAGCTGCATTGTACAGGTTTCCAAAGGACTTCTCTATCTATGGAAATACCTGACTCACGCTGACTCCTCCGAAGTCTGTCTCCTGTTTTACAGATGGGAACGACAGACGTACCTGCATCAAACAAAAGGTGCAAACTGAAGCCATCTGCCGTCTGTGTCAAGTGTCACAAACTGGCTCAGTGAATGTGACAATAAGGGAGATCACACCAAGTTATACTGAAAAACAAGCTATTTATTATAACTAAAACTTAACACTAATAAGCAATGAGGTGTGGAAATCAGCAAGTATTACTCATGAAAGCGGTGCATGTATGAGTGGTACATTTGCTGTGGCTGTGTTTTATGTGCAAAAGCAAAACAAATGGATTTCAGCAGATGGACCTCCAATCCAAGACAATGGGAGGGGCGTCACACAAGCAGCAGTTGCTTGTTGCAGCTGACGATTCCACATCATGTGACTAAAGTAGTAATAAATTGATTTATTATGGTTTTCATTTGAAATTCTGGTACTTCTTATCACTGTGCTATGTGACACCAACTATTATATGACACTTAGATATGTCAAAACAAACCAACAATTTGCAAATGGTATCTAATGGTTAGTGGATGGATCACAGCAGGGCTGCAGCTAAAGTCTTCATCAATCTGACTTTTATTTTTCTGAATTAATCGAATTATTGTTTGGATTATGAAATTCTGAAAATATGGACAAATGGCTGTCACAGATTTACTAAAGCTTCAGACATGGTATCAGAGAACAGGTCCCTCGAAAAAGGCCCCAGCAGGTTTTAAAAACTCTTTAAAGGTCATGAATATTTTTTCTAGCCTTATATAATTTTTCTTCGATGTTTTCGTGGGCTGTCAGGAGACATTATACATCTGTAAACTACGAGTGCGACTGGTGTGACAGTGGATTGTGCAAACAGGAGCTTGCCGCAGGAGCTAGAAGTGGACAGGAATAGGATATAAATAAGCTCCTGGCATTATTGTTCCTACTGGTTTTCCTGCATTTAACGAGACCTTAAAGTTTAACTTTGGCAAAGAAAAACATAAAATCCTTAAAAACAAGAAGCCGGATGTCGGGAATATTTGGCATTCTTGCTTGAAAAATGACTTAATTGATCATCTAAAACAGTGGTGCAATTTTGTTGATTGATTAATTGATCGTTTTAGTCCTAGATAGCAGTGTGTTGTACTGGGTTTCTCCCACAACATTACATCACCAACAACCTTTTCCGAGCACAAACAGTTTGATGTAATGTGAGCAACAAGTTCCCAGAAGTCCATTCATTATATATGAGAGGTGGTGACTGTTCACAAACCAAGAAAAAAGTTCTCCACATCTTAGGCTACAGATAATACTGACGATCATGACTCAGCAGTTATTCTAGACGCTCAGGTTTTATAATCCCTCTCCACTCAGACTCGGCTGCATTTTATCCTCATCACGTCCCTTCAGCCAGGCGGTGTGTTCAGGAATCAGCTGGAGCAGCAAAGGTGTCTGCTTCCCGCACACAGTCACTACATCACAGTCACTCACTGCATCACAGTGGAGCTGCTGCAGTGCTGCCTGCTGAGCGCTGACTCGGCTGCCTGAAGCACAGGGCTGGTGTGGAATACAATCATCTGTCCGCCGCTGCTTACATTTACATCCACTTTTGAGATTTGTTGAGTGAGGCGCAGGTAAACATCTATTTCTCATTCAGCGCAGACGCACTTCTTTTTCTCCTCTGTCAAAGAGGTGTGAAGTGAGTGCACCAGGATTCACTCTGTCTCTGGGCAAAGCTCACAGCTCTCTGGGAGGTTGCTGCTCCTGCGTCCATGGAGAGTTGTAAATTATATGACATTAATCCCCCCCCCCCACCCTCCCACCCCTGGTTTCATTACATAACTCCACACACACACAGCAGCAGCACTCGTCTCTTCCCTGCTGTTCCCTCCTCTCTGTTCGTTGCATCACCTGCAGACTGAGAGGAGAATTGCTTTATACATACAGGTTTTCAAATAAGGTAATTAACTGCTTTTATCGGTCGGTTACATTATAATGAATTAAATATTTTGGGGGTTGGACAATAAAAACAAGACATTTGATAGCGTCACGTTGTGTTGTAGGATGTTATGATGAGCATTTTTCCGTGTTTTCTGATGTTTCATGGATGAAACAAATTGATAAAATGATCTGCAGATTAATCAATAATGAAAATAACCATTAGCTGCAGCCCGAGCCTAAAGTAAATTCAGAGAATATGCTCTTCTCCAAGCAGGAAGGACACAGGAATAATTTGACATTTCAGGATGAATACTTTTGCTTTCATGATGAGAGCTAGATCAGAAGATTGATACCACTGTCATGCCAGTATGGTAAATATGAAGCTGGAGCTAGCAGCCGGTTTCGCTTAGCTCAGCATAAAGGTGGAAGTCGAGGGAATAAGCCGACCAGCACCTCTTAAGCTCATTTATTAAAATGCAGGTTTTGTTACCTTTGGTTCCAGCCAGGCTAGTCTTTATGTTAAGCTATTGCTAAGTTTAGATCCATATTTAACACACACATGTGGAGGTGATATCGATCCTTTCATTCGACTCTCAGCAAGAAAACAACCAAATGTCGACCTGTTCCTTCAACACAGTACATTTGAGGAGTGTTGTACAGCAAATCAATTCGCTGACCCCAGATTAATTACCAGGGCAGAGCCAGAGGCTGAAACAGTTCAGTGTTCAAAGAGAACACAAAAATGAAAAATGATACAGTAGAAACATAGTTGTATAATAAATGGATTGTTTTCCAGTCAAATAAAATTATAGGAAGTAAAGTTGAGATATTTTCTGTCAGGTTGGGAACTACAAACGTACAGTGAAGCGGATCGACGACGGCCACCGGCTCTGCAACGACCTGATGAACTGCATCCAGGAGCGTGCCAAAATCGAGAAGGCCTACGCACAGCAACTGACCGAGTGGTCCAAGAGATGGAGACAGCTGGTAGACAAAGGTAAGAGGAGTCGGTGAAGTCTGATGTTTGTCCGCTTTGATATTTAAATGCCTCAGTGTTTTACTCGCCCTTCATCCCTCCACCAGGGCCTCAGTACGGCACAGTAGAGCGAGCCTGGGTGGCGGTGATGACGGAGGCAGAGAAGGTGAGCGAGCTTCACCAGGAGGTGAAAAACAACCTGATCAACGAGGACTTTGAGAAGGTGAAGAACTGGCAGAAAGACTTGTACCACAAACAGATGATGGGAGGATTCAAGGAAACCAAAGAGGCAGACGAGGGCTTTAAGAAGGCCCAGAAACCATGGGCCAAAAAGCTAAAGGAGGTGAGGGAGTGTGTTTTTTTTCTTTGTTTTTTTTACTGAACTATCCGTTGGTAACAGTGTGAACCCACCCACATGGAAAAAAAAAACCTTTCATTTGGATGAGAGTTTTGTTTGTTTTACAGACTGCCACAAGTGATGAATGGGATTTAGATTGTGGCGCTGACAGCTTTCAAAATAACGTTTGAAAAACACAACAGTAGCCAGAACGTTGTTTCTGACGAGATGTGTTGCTGTTGCGTTTCTGAAGTTACAGTTTGTTTTGTTTTGTTTTTTGCTGCTGGAACATAAGGTGTGATGTGGATGAGAACTTGTGGCCAAATGAAGAAGACAGGATTGCATTTCTACATCTGTAGCTATTCTGTGCACGTACTATATGTTTGTTAAAGGCAGTAGTATTTTTGGACCCAAAGTGGCTCGACAACAATCGAGGTTTTAAAGTTATTTATTGCAGAAACTTGCAAAGTTGGCAGAGGCTGCGTCGGTGGAGGCGAGGGACTGAAGGCAGACAGGCGGAGCGGGGCAGGCAGCTGGCAGGGAAAAAAAACAGCAATCCAAACCAGGCGAACAAACGAGGACGTGGCTTGACATGACAGGCAACAGGAGATGACTGGATGGTGAACCTGAGGCACAGGCAGACAAAGCATTAGCAGGAGCAAACGGGCAAACAGGCAGCGCACGAGCCAAAACGAGAAGCTTGGCCGTAGCGTTTGTGCCATTAGTGTGGACCGAACGCTCTGGCGAAGGCCGGAGGGAAGATCCGGGGCTTAAACACTGGAGCAGCTTGACGAGATGATTAACAGCAGGTGCAAGTGGACAGACTGATTGGGAACAAAACAAACTGGGAGATAACAACCTAACACTGACATATGTGTAGTTATGTATTATATTACTGGAATTACTCAAAGAATAAAAAATAAACAGCCTATCGAAGCATTTGTGATTAATTTCTCTGACATATACTGCACGTTTTCACAGTGATTAATATTAATATTGTAAGTCAGTGTGTGATGAGTGACCATGTTGCTAAGCTGCATTCTGGTAATGAGAACTAAATTATACTAAACGATCCGGTAATCACTGTCTGTTGCATTCATTGTTTTAGAATATGATAGCCTGTCAGTTTTGTTGTAGAGATGAAATTATTTAAGTAAAAGGTGTGTCAATCAATTAGTTGATCAATAGAAAAATAAGTCTTAGTCATTTCTCAAGCAAAAATGTCAAATATATTGTTGTTTTTGCCTCTAAATTGTGAAGATTTTTTGCTTTTCTTTGTCTTACGTGATAGTAAATTGAATATCTTTGTGTTTTTGGCTGTTGATCAGACAAAACATGACATTCAATTGAACAAGAAAACAATTGTTAATTGCAGCTCAATGTTATTCATGCTGATTTTTTTCACTGGTGACGTTTGTGTGTGTTTCTCATAAGTTTCATTTGTTTATTTCATCTTTCCCCCGTAGCTCGAGGCCGCCAAGAAGTCGTACCACATGGCCTGCAAGGAGGAGAAGCTGGCGTCCACCAGAGAGGCCAACAGTAAAGGGGAGGCCTCTGTGACAGCTGACCAGCAGAAGAAGCTGCATGAGAAAGTGGACAAGTGCAAACAGGATTCACAGAAAGTGAGAACATCAGCTGCTGCAGCTCTAACAGGCCTGTGGGATCATCATTATGGGAAAGCTGTTTTCCACAATCCAGTCAAAGCAAATCAGCTCACTGGCTATTTTAAGATGCGTGGCTGTGTTATAAAGGCAGCATTGCTGGAGTCAGTGCAGCTTTGTTAATGTGTGAGTGAATACCACACCGCCCACTCTTTATCTACTATAT
The DNA here is from genome assembly GCF_002814215.2 of Seriola lalandi dorsalis. Lineage (NCBI taxonomy): Eukaryota > Metazoa > Chordata > Actinopteri > Carangiformes > Carangidae > Seriola > Seriola lalandi. The sequence continues at coordinate 249,091 of NW_019524973.1, read as the reverse complement.
CTAATACTTCAACATGAGCTGCTCTGTAGTAACGTGGACTCTGAGCTCTGCCTTGGCCTTCCCTCTCTTGAACCATGATTCTTTCTTGTGCTTAAAGACACATTTATTGCCTGTTCAAGGGTAACAGGATTCACTTTTGACCACAGGAATGAAAAACAGGAACATGTGGACAAGACGTGTCATTAAAACATCACTCATTCCCACGTCATTGAGATATTGCACCAAATTTATTCCATACTGTTAAGAGTGTGCTTGTGTTTGTGTCACAACCTAGGCGAAGGAGAAGTATGAGAAGGCTCTGGATGAGCTGAGTAAATGCACCCCTCACTACATGGAAAACATGGAGCAGGTGTTCGACCAGTGTCAGCAGTTCGAAGAGAAGAGGCTGAGCTTCCTCAGAGAGGTGCTGCTGGATGTCAAAAGCCACCTCAACCTAACAGAGAACCAAAGGTTTGAGACGTTTAATACGGCCAGTCCGACGAGACACTGTCATCGGCCGAACGTTACCACACACTAAATCTTTGCTTGTTTTTCACAGCTATGTTACAGTTTACAGAGAACTTGAACGCACCATCACGTCAGCAAGTCCGCAGGAAGATCTGAAGTGGTTCAGCAACAACCATGGCCCCGGCATGCACATGAACTGGCCACAGTTTGAGGTACAAGAAATACCATCACAGGTTGCAGTAACATTCATAAAGACAATCTGAAGATATTATATCATGATGGAGATCAGCAGCACTCTGCTTCATATGCTGTCCAAACTTTAATACCACATTTTCAATGTTCTCTATTCTCTCTTTCTGACAGGAGCAATAATGACAAAGATGAAATAGGTTAATTAGGCACACCTTGCTAAAAGTAATGCAGTCTAATTTTTGTGTCTTTTTTTTTTTTTTTTTTGAGAAGTGCAAAAATCCGGTTGAATATTAAGAATATTGAGGCGCCGTTGAGCTTAAAAAATAGTGTTTAACATACTGAGTGATAGCTGGGACTGAACAACAGTTGCTGTGCGGAGCAGAAAATCCAAATCCAAACACGTTTTGTCTCGTGTTTTTCAGGAATACAACCCAGAACTCACCCATAGCATCTCTAAGAAAGAAAAGTCAAAGAAAGGCAGTGATGGAGTCATGCTGACTAACGTCACGACAGCAGTAGACCACGCTCAAGCTGGCGACCGGGGAAGGTAAAATCTGATCAATTTAATATTTTTAAAGCAGATACTCTTACTCAGATCATCTTATGAACATCTGTTGTAACATTTCTGTTTCACAAAGTATCAGAGTCTGATACAGATTTAATATTTTGTGATTTAGTTTTATAAATAATTATCATCATCTTTTATCATAGCTAAAACCACAGAAGCACAACTGCTAATCATAATCACATTAGTGTAGTACCATTAATAGTAATGTGATCATAGCTGTGGAAGTCCTTTGCAAGTCAATAAAAACAAGAAATATATCAAACTACGCACTGAAAAGAACAACAAAACATCCACAGTGGCAGTAATATATACAATAATGTTCTGCTGAATGTGTTGTGTTCAGTGTCAGCAGCTATGAAAAGAACCAGGCGTACACAGCCTCCACAGAGTGGTCGGATGAGGACCAGACAGCCCCGAACTCAGGCAACGACACCAACGGGGGGACGAACCCCTTCGATGACGATGCAGGCAAAGGTGTGAGAGTGAGAGCGCTGTACGACTACGAAGGCCAAGAGCAGGACGAGCTCAGCTTCAGAGCAGGTGAGCGTCGTACCCGGCGTCTCCTCAGGGTTGGTCCCGCAGAGGGAAAAAAAAGTCTTTTGATTAAAATGGCGAATCCCTGCTGCCACAGTTATGACTCATTTAGTTTCTCAAGCACAGTTCCTGCCGCTGTGCTGATGGTATAGTACATAAAGGTCAAAGGTTTACTCCCCTGAGTGATCTTTCAAGCTTTGTAATGCAAGTTTTCCTTATATGTGAGCTCACCAAAGCAAATGACCATATATACTGTATATATAGACTATACCACATGAGACGATAGAAATTTGTCCCCTTTAAAATATTTTGCTGTATCATTTTTAAAAGTAACTATCCCTTTAATTCCCGGTTGTATGAGGTCATTGTGGACAGCATTTCAAGACAGTGAGGAGGACGGCTTTAATGCAGCTTTGGGCAGAAGATTGAATTGAAACTCATCAAAATGAATCAGACTGATGAAGCACCATTATTAATCAGATATTTAATACACTACATTAGCTAAAAACAGACATTCCCACCTGGCTTATTATTCTATAAAAGTTTATATTTCTATAAGATTTATCACAATATGTGTCAAAATAGCAATTATAAGTAACAGAGGATTTTGCACATATTGCACTGCTCTACTGAGTGTATTGTTTCATATAACCTCACGCTGCACGTGTCTGTCTCTTTTCATTGATAAAGGGGACGAGCTGACGAAGCTGGAGGAGGAGGACGAACAGGGCTGGTGTAAAGGTCGTCTAGACAACGGCCAGCTGGGTCTCTACCCGGCCAATTACGTGGAGCCGATCTAACTGTTCCACATGAGGACGCTTGTCTCGTTGGAGGGCAAACCCAGACTGAACCGTCCGGTCATAACTGCACATTGCCAGAGACTTCAAAGCAAAGCTTCCTTGTCCTGTCGGGCGCAGTGAGCTGCCTTCATCTCAGCACTCATCACAGACAAGACTTTACAGAAACAAAATCCCACCCCCAGATACAACAACTCAAGCAAAATATTTTAGTCTTGTTTGTGTGTAGCTGTGTTTGATTGCAGTCGTGATGCTAACATGCCATACAGTATGTTCTCTCATCATAATATCAATATGGTTTCATCAGTTGTGCCTGGATAGCGAGAATGAGCCATGCATTGTGCATTTCATGTATATATTTTCACCTTTTTTTTTACAGTCTGGATGCTTGTACAGTTTTTTTCCGTGTTTTCTCCCTTTGTGAAATATTTACATGTTTAGCTTCATAGGAATAGTTTGACATTTTTGGGAAAAGCGTTTATTTGATTTCTTCCTGAGAGTTAGATGACAGGATGAATACAACCTCTCATGTCTGTAGCCTACGTTACATATGAAGCTAGAAACAGGACCAGGTTGCTTTAGCTTAGCTTAGCTTAGCTTAGCTTAGCATAAAGTCTGTAAACAGGGGGAAACAGCTAGCTAGCTAACAAAATCAGCTTACCAACACTTCCAAAGCTCACTGATGAACATGTTATATCTCCAGACAGAAAAACACAAGTGTTTTAAAAACAACAGGAAGTTGGTTATTGTATTTTGGCCCGCTGATTCTGCCCGCTGAACAACCCAGTCCACAGTTTGCAGCAGCAGCAGTGGCTGTGGATCACAGCTCTTGGAGTTAATTAAGGTACTTGAAGTATCAAAATAAAGCAGTTTTTGATATCAGCAGCATCACAGCCTGAAACTACAGGAGCAACACTCAAACATGGAGCTGGATTTTTACTTGGACTGACTGAAGTGACTCACCGCAGCCTCACTAAAGGGTGCGTTGAAAGTCAGGAAACATTTATATAGAAACTTATTCAGGTAAGGTCTTAAGATAGCAAATATACCAACAGCAAAATGGTATTTACTGTAAAGTGATTCAAGAGTTTGAGACCCAGGTGAAAGCTAAAGGCCTCAACGCCCTTGATTTTATTTCTTTTTATTTCAGTCTTTATCATGTCTTTTACACCAATGCAAATGGTTTTTATCTTTCTATCTTATGATTTTGAGTTTATTTTGCTGCCCTGTTTGAAGCACTTTGTAACTTCAGTTTTGAAAAGCACTCTGCAAAAGATTATATTGTGTCTGAAGTGGAAACCTGACATGTTTTTGTACAGTTTTTGTTAAACAATGAAGATACAAGATGTTATATAGTGAGCTTTAGAGGCAGATCCAGGCTAGCTTCTTTCCCCCTGCGTTATGTCTCTGTGCTAAGCTAAGTTAACATAATTAGTTTCAATCACTCTTCTCATCTAACTCTCTGCACGAGAGTAATGCATATTTCTAAAAAATTTGGAAGTATTCTTGTAATGGGTCTAGTTGTTTTCCTGCTCCACTCCACAGCATGTCACTGAATTAGCATTTTTGCAACGGGACAAAAGACTAAAAATAAAACATGCGGCCTCTCTCAGCAGAGCTTCTCTTTGAAATGGAAATACAGTACAGTACATACTCTACCAAACAATGCAAGGATTGTTTACATTAACCTCCACTCTCTCGCCGGTCCACAACATGGTGCCTGCTATAACCTTTCATTATAGTTTCTCCTCTGTTTTGTCTCTACATGTGTTAATATTGCAGACGTCATGAACAAAACCTGCCTGGAAATATGAACAGCTGTTTTATACGGAGATTAGCTTCATTTCATAACCAAGGTTTTAATTTTTGTATTTTTTTTTTAATTTTAACTCCTGCAGTTAATGTGACTTGTTTACTATGAGTGGATGTCAGTGACTCTGTATTATCAGCTTCCAGCTCTTATCTCTGTGATTATGTGCATGCTGATGCTCCCACACACTGTTTACCGCTCTGATCTGAACTGATCCAATGCATGGCCTCAATTTGTTTCCCCCAAATTATTGACAGATTCTTGACTGAATTAAAACTCTTATCAGAATGATGATGATGATGATGCCATTTGCATAACACTGTAAATCTATTTCACTGTGTAACAAAAATGCAGGCTGTATTAAATATAGGCTATGAACATCTTTATATTAAAACATTTAGCTTTAATCAGAAAAACTAAATCAAACCTTATACAAAGAAAGATTAAGAGTGCATGTGGCAGCGCAGTACGTGTTATATGAGATTGGTTTGTTACTCCTGGTAACCACAGGTGCTGGTGAACGCTACACCGTCGTCGATGAGGAAGACGGGTGTTCTCTTACTGATGTAGACAGAGAAAGCTGCGACTAGAAAAGCAGAAAGAGGATCTGTCTCTGAAATATTGATGAGACAATCGCCTTTTTCTGCTGCAAGAGAGAACGAGGGAAACGTCTCTTGTCATGGTGTTTATGCTTCTGTATGCTTCTTTAAAAAAGTGTTGCTCCTCATAAGCACTGGCTTCAGAGTGGTGAAATGAATATTGCCTTATCAAAATCTCCCACGCTGCCACTCCAAAGACTCTCAAACTGTCACGTTCAAACAAAGTGAAAGAGAGCTCACTCCCACAGAATCTGACTCCAGGCTGTCCAGCTCATTTTACACCGACACAGCACGCAGGCCCTTTGTCTGATTGAGGAGAGACCTCAGCGTCATTAACTGTCTTCACGTATCTTAAGCTGTATTTGAAACAGAATGGGACTGTTTACAAGAGAACTGTAAAAGTGAGAAAAAGCAGACACGTAAAGCTACAACTGCAGCATCCACTGTGAAACAACTGTGATACACTGAAGGATGTTTAATCATATTTTGAAAAACTGTGCTCAAACGCTCCTTTTCTTTTCTGTCCTTTTGCTCATGCTGGAAACATTGATCTGCAGTGTTGAAGGAAAACCTTTTAGAGGACTAGAGGGCTTTCTGTCTTTCTGTTTTTTTTTTTTTTTTAGCTTAGTGCTGTAATTTCCAAACTGTAGTGCCTGTTCATCTGCATTTAAGCAAAAATAAAAAGATGTCATCAGAAAGCTCTGAGGCACATATGAGCATCTGTGAAGCTGAGATGTGTTAGAGAAAAATTCTTATCATCGGAGGTGAAGAAAGAGCGCCGGAGTCCAGGACGTCTTATGCTGAGGATGTTTATTGATGGGAGAAGAGGGATGTGTGAATACACTATTGCTTCATTAACCATGAAAAAGGAAACATGACTATATACGCCCAAGTGCTGATTCTTTGAACACCCAGCCACTTGATACTGACCATCCAAGGTCTGCTGTTATCAGCCCTGGCAGCAGCAGTATCAGCAGCAAACCACAGCTGCGGCCTCGCACTGACCTTTCACCCCGAGTCAGCCCTTCATTAGGTGGACAAGAGAAAAATTCCCTCACAAGATGAAAACGTGGAGTAGAATTAAAAGATGTCAGTTACACTACAGGAATAATTTTCCATTATAACTAAAAGTCATGGAGTGAAAGTGTTATCTGAGTAAAACAAGTAATATTAGCAGAGCGTTACTTAAAGTAGTCACAGTGCAAGTGTTGCATTATCAAATATTGTATTATTATTATTATTATTAGTGATGCATGAATCTGTAAGTAGCATTTTACTGTTGTAGTTAGAGCTAATTTAACTATTTTATACAGACCCACTAACAGCAAGTCATATTTTATATAGGTTTCATACATAAAATCTTAATTAAAAGTAAAAAAAAAAAGAGCAGGATGAAAGTAATTTGCCATTGTGCCACCCATATCACACATAACAAACAACAAAGACTAGAATGTAGTCGGCTATACAGCTTTAACTATTTTCATTAATGTATTATATAACAATAACACCCTTTGTAAATTAATTTGAACAAAGTATTTAAGGATTCCACCCTGAGCGTCCTCCTGGTTTGGAAGAAGTACTCACATCCATAAGTAAAAGTACCAATATAACAATGTAGAAAAACTCTTATTACAAATCCTGCATTTAAAATAACACACTTAAGTATCCTCAGCTAAATGTATTGAAAGTATCAAAATTAAAAGTTTATGTTCTGCAGTGAAATGTCCTCTGTGACTGAAATCAATTCTATTCGACATTATTAGATTGTTAATACTGACGCATCAATGCATCATGCAGCATTTCACTGTTGTAGCTGCTTGAGGTTTTCAGTAAGTTTTAATTTCTTTATATGCAGTTAACTGTGTTGGATAGAATAACCAAATAAATCTGAGGGGTCGTGAGATGATTAATGGGAGACGAAAGAAAAAAGTTCTGATACATTAATCTACAATCCTATTTTTCAGACTTTGCTTCTAATCTTTTCTGTGTGCTTTGCTGTAAATAGTGAATATTTTTTGGGGTGTCACATTATTGAAATGAGGTTCGAAGGTGAAATGTCTCTAACAAAGTCATCATCTGAAAACATGACAGGAACCTGTTTTAGCAAGATGTTACAAGCCAGACACATCTGGAAAACCCTGTTTTATCTCTGATGACACAGTTTCTTTTGATTGTATTTTTTATTTCAAATGTCAGATGAATAGAGTGGAATAAACAGTATAAGACTTCGCTCTGAAAGGTGATCGAGTAGAAGTATAAAGTAGCATAAAATGAAATGAGTCAAATTACATATACCTTGAAATTAAGTATATTTCTTGAGTAAAATGCACATAGTTACTTCTCATCTAGTCTGAGAAAGAGTCACGTTAAGGTTAATGCTGCGGCCTCCTGGGTGTAACTCTAAACTTCATAACATCTACTGACACTAGAGGTCAGCAGTAACCACAGTCAGCTCTTTGTGAGGACATGTGTCACATAAATCATCACACCGCGAGGCAGATTCCCAAAAACAACACAATCCTTCAGTATCATCCTGTTCAATCAACACACCTGTCGCCAGTTAATGAACCTCAACCACACGCCAACAAAATTCCCACAGTGCCACAGGACACTCACAGACATGTAGATAATATTTAAAAGATAGCATGCCATTTCCTTGTGGTGTAATAACTGAATGCATATTATCCAACTTATGATAATCAAATTTGCGGTTGTTATTTTTAAAGTAGGTGTTTGCTGAGGTTTTTATCTCTTGTACAGATCTCGCGTGACCTATAAGGAAAGTCAACCCTAAAAAAAACAAACAAAACAGCTATTTGCTTTTAAAGTAAATTTTATGGTTGGGTGTGTTTATTATTTTTATATCCCAAATGGAAATGAGCCAGACACTAAAACATCTTGGTGTCAGCTATTACAAATGATTCAAATTACTGCTACATTTATCATTACTATTTATTCACTTGATTTTTAAACTTAACTTGAATTTTTTAATAAGTTTTATGGCTTGAAATCAGTGAGCAGACATTACTGTTTTCATTGACTTATCTTTTTAAATGACCTCACACTAACTTGATGTGTGCCTAATTACACCCTTTCAGTTTTTTTACTTTCTGAAGCGTTACATGTAAGTCCCTCAGGAGTGCAAAAGTTTCTTTCTAGACTCATCATTTTGTGATATTTTGGGAAAACATTCATTGGTTTTTATCAGCTAAAGTTGCTTTCCATTACTAGTCAGAAGGTTTAATTAATGCAACATCTAGACAGTGTTATATAATTCAAGGCAGTGGAGCACGGTTCAAAAGAAAATTTTAAAAATTGGAAATTAATTCTGATGTATTTCAAGACAACACAGGCAAAAAGGGATGAAAAATAAGTGAAGAAATTTAAATGAAATACAGATTTATGCATATACATTTCTTTCCTTAGATAACATTTTAAACAGCCCCTCCCTACTGAGAGAGTTCATAAGGATGTGTTTGCAGGGTGGATGGTGAATTAAAACAGTCGTTTGCAGAGGTGTGTCAGACAGAGCTGAAACAGTGGGTGGGGCCTACTCATTTATTCTGCTCAGTCCTAATTAGTGCAGAAGTAACTCTGTATGCCACAGGCCTGAAATATATATAATTCTATGATGTTTTACACATTTGTCTGTGTATTATCACGTGAGAATTGTGTTCTGAACTGAAAATAACTATCACACAGTCATATCCTTTCACCTCAAGACTGACATCATATCTCCACTTGATGCTTTTAACTCATGTTTCTCTCAGTGAGATTTGACACCTGTACACCAGAACATACAGGGATAAGTTTACCTGCAAAGTTAAACAGCTCGAGTTATAGTTCAAGCCCACCTTTTCTTAGCAGATATTTACCCTCTGGCTTATTTCATATAAAGAGCAATTATGACAAATCTTACAAGAAAAAGAAAGAGCAAGAAGATAAAATGTAATTAAACATGCAATATTAGTAATTACGTGATGATTGTTGAGCCTTCGTTTGCTTTCCCGAGAACATGTAGCTGAATTTATATGTGCTACTTTACTTTTAGGTAGAGACACCACACAGGTGCATGGTCCATTAAAAAATAAAGTTTATTGAGCCCTGTTTGAAGCTCGGATACCGTATCCTTGCTCAGGCAGACATTTAGGCAATATCTCCAGGAGAAAATAGGAAGCACTATGGGTGTAAAATGTGGACAACCAAAGCATTCAAAATGAATTACCGGTAAATACATACAAAAAAAGAATGAAATAAATACTTAAAGAAAGATCAAATACAAAAACTATGTGATTGTAAAATAATCCAGTTAGTCTGGAAATGAAATGTTATGTCATCCTATTTTCTTTCAAAATAAAAGTTTATTCCATGTAATTTTTATTATTGTTTTTTGTGTTAATTTTTTATGTCGAGACTTTTTGACAATATCTATTAAGAATGGTAAATAAAAACAGACTGTGATATTTAAAAAGCTGTTAAAACTAAATAACAGGACTGAGAGTCCACAGACATGCCAGCAACGCTGTGAGAATGTACTTGAACACAGGCGTGTTGTAATCTAAGTGTTAACATCAGCATGATCCCAATGATAATACTAGCATGTTCATGTTAAGCAGTATTAACATGTGTGTTAGAGGTTAGCATGTATGAACATTTGCCAATTAGCACACAAAGTGCAGCTGAGGCTGATGGGAATGCCTTTAGATTTGCAGGGATCTGGTTATAAACCAAAGAATCTGACAAACTTAAACATTGAACTGATGGCACTACATGAAAATAAGGAGATCACCAAAGTTATTACAGTTCATCCTGGGAGGGATATGAATGTCAGGGCAATCAAATAATTGGGTTGCACTGAAATATCAAAACAAAGTGTTATGGAGATGCTAGGATGGCAAAAACTGTATTAGATTATTATATAATTTCATGGTTATATGATATGTTCTGTATGCATGTGTGATTATATATTCCACTCTCTATTTATTTTATTTTGAACACTTTGGGTCTCCACAATAAAACATCCACAACATAAAATGCAATATACAGCAGTATATACCAGAGTTGAAAACATAAAATATAAAGCAGGGCTCTTTAGCAGTGAAACCAAGTTACACCATGAATAAAAATAGATAAAAAGTGGCATTATAAACACAGTCACAGCAGAGTCTTAAGGGTCCTCTTATAGGTTTTCACCCTTGAATCAGATAAGAAAAAAAAAAGAGTGCCTGTCCTGTGGTCGATGGGTTATGGGAGCTGACTCACTGACTGTGTGCATAACAACCAGGGCCAAACCCAAAAAAGAAGCAAATCAATCGTGACCACACGTTCAACTGTGGCAGAAAAACTGGCTCTAATTCAAACAGAGACCATGGTCAAGATGAGCGAAACGAAAAGACAAAACAAATGTAGCTGTGGGCGATGGGCGTTTTCATGAAGCTTATATGTAAGAGTTATCAGTTCTATCTGTTTGCTGAAGTGAGCGTAGGATAATTGGGAATCACATTGTGGAAAAATAAACAGGCAGATCATGCAAATGAAAAGGCAGTTCATTTAATTTTTTTCTGGCCGTGTGATTGTGCAGCAGGAAAAAGCCTCAGCAGCCACATTGTTTTGCCTCTTCCTCTCGGCCCATGCACAGATAAGCCTTCGCGCAGCAGCTGCCAGCTGTTACTTTGGTCTTGGCATTGGAAGTGTGTACCATTGGGGTTGGTCAGTGCACGTGTTCTCTGTCACCTTTTCATCTTGGGTTTAGGTGTTCAAGTGCATGGTGAGATAGCGTGTCCTTTTAATTTTGTAGGTTTCCATCTCCTCCTCCTCCTCCCCCTCCTCTCAGTCTGCTGCAGTCTCATACTGGATGAACAAACTGGTACACCAGTCTCTGAGACACGTCAGGCTTGCGGATGATGCCCTTCTTGTAGTACTGACGTATGGAGCGGCTCAGCTTGTCATAGTTCATCGCAGGTCGATTCTTTCTGAGTCCCCACAGTCTCGCGACGTGGGCCGAGTCTTCAATTTTAAAAATACCTGGTGGGAGTCACAGGAGATTTGACATTTGTAACAACATGCCACAAAACGTATAAAAGAGACAGTGCTGACATTTTATATTCGCTCATAAAGAGAGCGACTTGGAGATTAGTCAACCACTTGCATGCATATTTCTTTTATTTCTTTTATTTTACAGTATTTACAGTTTCATTGAGAGTAAACTCCAAGGACAAGAAGGCTTTTTTGTTTTTTTTTTAACAAAATGCTTTTAGAAACAAATTATTTTAGCATTAATTGTGCTGTTGTGCTAAAAATATCTACAAAACATAGGCTACCGTAATATTGTACTAGAATTTTTTTAATTCATTGCACTGTTGTGTGCAAGTATATTGAATTTAAATTGTACATTTCTGAGGAAAAATGTGGCACTTCTGAAATTTGCTAATAGAATATTTGATTGTAATACGTTGATTCTTTGGATCTTTTGAAACAATGTTAATGAGGGGAAAATAATTAGAAGCAGCTGTTGTTGAAATTGAGGCACTTGAGGAGTTGAAGTATCAGCTGAAGCTCTGAAAAAGGTTCACGTCTCAGACAAAGTGTGAAGTGCAACGGGGTCATTCATTTGAAGTCATACAACTTTTTGCTCTGTTTTTGGTCTCCACCACCTGAAGGAAATATCTGGCTCTTGAGCTGCGAAATGTTCCACTATGTTCAGGAGCTTGTCGCTAACTGTGTCTGTCTGCTGTTTGGTGCTGAGCAGGTAGAGAACAGTGGGTGGTGAGATTGAACCAAGAGAGTGGGCTGCTCCGTCATCACCATCATGCAGTGCGTGACTCCGCCTAACGCCTGGCTAATATCAAACTGGACAGAGAGGCGGGGCATTCTGAAAACTCTCCATAAAACTCAGAGAATTCTCTTTCGGTTCATCACTATACAAATGATCCCTTTGACAACGTTTTTCACGCTGTCATTTGACACATTGTTATTGTGAAATATCAGTTACAACCGCTTTAAAGAGTAAGAGATGAAAGCAGTTGGCATGTAGAGAGAGAAAGCAGAGGAGAAGCCAGCTACAGTCAAAATGATTAAAGCTAAAGTTTTAAATTTCATTTGAAGTGTGCACTCTGAACTGTGAGTGGATGGGAAATTAATGATAAAAACATATATTTTAATTTAAATTTCTATGTTGTTTTTGCTTTCATTGCAACATCCTCTAAAATAAAAAAAAATTCTGTTCCCAGATTTTTTTTTAGAAAACTGATGGATATTTAAAACAGTGTGGATTAAAATGGCTGGAGATGAAGCATGTGTGCACATGACAGTAAAAAATGAGGTTACCTTTTTCTTTATTGAGCCAGCGGATGCAGCGTCCATAGCTGTGAGGTTTGAGCAGGAGCTCTCTGAGGAACTGCCACAGATGAATAGGCTGACCCGAACAGGACGAATCTGCTTCAGACCAAAGCTCCTCACTGCCTACGCAACAAAGCAACAACATTCGGTTGTGATTCACTGAGAAAAGACACATTTTATGTGGCACAAAAAGCCCAGTGTCCAGTGTCTTCTTGTCACAGTGTGTATAAATTGAAAGTACTTCTGCGCATTAGATTTTTTTTGCCTGACTTTGTGTGTATGCACCTTTCATTTATTGTAGTTTGAAAAACAAACCTACCTGTAGTTTTCGTATCTCCAGCTGAACACCTCTCTTTCATCCAGGCAGCTGGAAGTAAAAGAGAGACAAATATTCAATTTAAAAACAAGCTTTTACTTTAAATGAATTCATGCTTATACATCTTACACCTACTCAAACATATTCATAAACGCATTAACACACGCATGCACACAAATTCAAAAGTTCAAAACAGCTAAACATTAGGCAATACAATCATTGTATAAGGTGCAGCAATCTATGAAGAACTTGAATAAATATCACACCCTTACCTGACTTCCATATGTCCAGGTGTGCGTGCAGCGTGTCGCCACACTGCGGCGAACGCTGGCGAAACTCCTCCTCGCTCATGGCACAAAGGTCCTTTCCTGTCAGCTCCTGGAAGGACTTTCCTGCGTGGGGCAACCTGTACAGATGTTCAGTCCACAGCAGCCACTTCTGCACATTTCCTGTGCTCCACTCTATGGGGTCTAGGAAAACAAAGAAAGATATGAAAGCGGTGAGAAAAGTCCCACCTGCCACTGCAATAAATGACCTTGTTTGGACTCGTTTGTCCAGTGAGATTATTGTCATATTGAGTCACGTTAATCAGTTAAATTCCCAATTTAGTGGGTTTCGTTTGGGTATGTTTACACATAATAACACACAAGGTGGTCATACTTTAATGGCACAGCAATCCTGAACAGCAGAACAGATGACTGGGGATCGTATTGGTTTATGACAGCCAGAACAATACATAATGCTTCCTGTGTTTGCTTTGTGAGCATGAGAGACCTCGCCCTTAAGACTGTGTACACGTATACTGGCAGGAAGGAGCCATCACTGTCACAACCCAAGAAACCTCATGCAAAGGTCAGGATTAAACATATCCTGGAGCAGGCAAACACAGCTTTGCGTCAGTAAGGATATGATTTAAGAGATCTGTCATCCTGCCTGGGCTATCCACACAAATATGTGTTGATTTTGGGAGTAAGAACCAGCGGCTTAAACATCTCTGAATCAATATTCTTATACCTGCAAATAACTGGCAACATTTTGGAGACATGAAAAATGCCTTGTATGCTTTAAAGATTTGTTTCTTTGTCAGTTATATGTCTTGATACTGTAACACCCTGCTTGAGTTTGAGTAACTGCAGTAGCAGGTGTGTTGGACGGCAGCCTACCTGGGGTGATATTGAGCAGTTTGCAGGCTGTTTCAATGTCCTTCAGAACCTCTCCCACCACCATGCTCTGCACCTGCTCCAGAGACCGCTCCTCCTCCTGGCCCTCCAGCCCCGGAGAGAGTCCCTGTTCCTGGCTATCAATGACGGGGCACTGCTCTGGCTCTTCCTGGGGCTCCATGTGAGTCATGGGTAGAGCCAGTGTTGGGGAGGCCTCTGAAACTTTCACTAGCCATGCTGCATCTTCAGTGAGAAGCATGTCGAAGCAGGAGAGGTAGAGGCCTGGCATGCCACGCTCCAGAGCTTCCATGTTTGGTTTGGTCTCCCCCATGTCCCAAGGGTCTCCAGAGCCCCTGTTTCGCTCCAGAAGGGCGAGGGAGTCCTCTGTCATCCCAATCCGGGACCCGTACACTGTGCCATCCGATAAACTGCCCACTGAGTTTGACATAACTGGTACCTGAAGATGAAGGAAACAAGCCACGTGAAATTTTTTCTAACCTGCGACCAGCACATGCGTGAGCCATTTAAACTTTTTAAAGTTTCCTTTCAGCATTGCAAAAAATTAGTTAAAATATTGTCAAATCATCATGAATAGTGGGAGATCATAAGCACTTCCACGGACGAGAAAAGTAGTTGAAGGTGAATATATCATTTAAATATGCAGAGGACAAGACCTTGTTAATGAAAATCCTGTCTGACAAAGTTTTGCAACATTCAAGCAGTTCAACATCACTTAGATTAAAATGATTTCATGATTTAAGACAAAAAGACAAATACCTTTACCAACAGCTCCTGTCTTACAATTCTTTGGCTGCTAAACCAGCATTTGTTTTAGCTTTGTAATAAGAGCTCCATCAGAGTGGCTGCAAGCAAGAATCCCTTTTTCCTAACGTGTTGTGAGCAGAACTGTGGTGAGACCGTGCTGTCGTCGCTCTATAAGAACCCCAAGCCTAATGGAGATACCAGGAAAATGACTCTCAACAGAGTTAAAACACACACAGCGCTGACAGGCATGGGGCAAAATGGATTTGACTGAGTCTCTTATTTGTGGGTCAGTGGCCCAGAATGGCTGATGTCTTGGGGGTAGGTGACTCGTATTGAGACCTGAAGCAGCTCCGCCGCCTGCCTTGGCTTTCAAGGTGCCGTCTCTGCAGCCCTCTGTCTCCACTGTCAGCTGGAGATTTTAATCAAATGGAAGTTAGATAATGTGGAGAAGAGTGTGCACAAAATCTGCACAAAACCACATGTGCAAAAAAAAAAAAAAAAGAAAAAGTGTGTGTTTTATGAAGATTGGAAAGATAGGTGCGACAGCTTTTTTTAAGCAGGAAATTGCCATCATAAGTCTTCATTTATGGATGTCAGCTGTAGCACAAGTGCTATAATCTCAGGGCGAATTCGCATATGGCACGCATAATGTGCACCTGCCACAGCTGGCATATGGGAAGGCACACGGCCGTCATACACACACACACACACACACACACACACACACACACACACACCAGGTTATCAGTGGTTGTAGAGGATGCCACAGTAAAGGAAGTGTGCTTCTACAGAGCACATGTTCAAGGAGAGTCACGGCTTTGTTTGTCAAGATAAAAAAGACATTAAAGACTCATAAAAACTTGTCGATTGATTGTCTACACCCATCAGCCTAAATCATCTTAAACCTTTATTATAGAGAAAAGGTGTCTACACACTTTTAAGAACCAATTCATTCCAGCTCCAAAAGGTCATATACTATGTTTGCATTTTGGATTTAAGAGCACAAGTTTCTTTTTTTCTTTTTTCTGAAGGGGACATTAATTGTAAAGCTGTTAACAACTGTTGAGAAAATACTTTTTTTCTCTCTCTTACCAAACTTCCCCAAAGATTAATGAAGTTATCTTCCCTGCCCCCCAAAAAAAGATTCCCTCTTCTAGTCTTTGGTCCTCGACCCCCCACTGTAAAACCTCCCCAGTCTTGCTTTTATCTCCAAACTTCTCGTAAACTATAACCCACTCTCCCTTTCTCTCCATCAGGAGTCAGATTAAAAGCCACTGGTATCCCTGCCTGGCTGCTGCGTGTTAACTCTGCTCTGTAACAGCTTGCACTAAGCCCATTAGCAAAGCAAATTTAGCCATATTACCTTCTTCCAAAAGGAAGAGGGGGCACAAGAAAAAGACACAAACACCCACCCCCGGGGAGAGGGATTAAGACCCTGACTGATCTCTAAATGAGTTTGGTCAAGTCGCTGATATTCATTTCAGGAGCATTAGAGCTTGCTCCATTTACTCAGCAAAGTCAGCCTTTGACACCGAAGGAAAAGGACTCAGTACCGCAGGCATCCACGCTGGGAACCATCTCTTCTACATGCTTGGTCTCATTTAACATGAAGATGGTGATTATTTGAGGTTCCTGTTATTGACTGAAGCTGTGTTATCACTCTTTCTTTTTGTGTGTGCAAAAAATCTAAATCAAACTAATGAACAATGGCCTAAAGTTAAAGAGCTTTTGATGCCTGAGATACCACAAAAAAAAAAGTCCTCACTTCCGAACCCTTTGCTTAAATAAAAGTATTATAAGTTTCAGACCAATACAACCAATCTAGCTTAAAATTAACCTTTTACCCCATTCATCATTGTTGCTGAAACAGTTTTGTGACAGAAGTCGGCCAAGTGTTTAGATTGAAGTTAATGAGTAGTGATTAAAACAACCAAAAAGTGTACTCTTTCAAAAGTGTGTTTAACCTGGAGGATTCAATCCTAGTTGGAGAAAAAAGAAAATGTCACATGTAGAGAAGATTTGACAATATCTATCTAAAACTGACCAAAACATTTGAGTGCTCTGCTCATCACAAAAAAAAGTCCTGTGTTGTTCGAGCCTTGAGTTAAAAGTGTGACTATTTGCCATATGAACATTAAAGAGATGAAAAGAGGGAAACTTGGACCAACTAAGGAAGTCATTGTTCCGTGAACAAAGAAAAAAGAAGGAGTTTCATCATTATGTTGAGCTACTTTTCTCACTGTGACTATTGTTGGAAAGAAAGCCTGCAGGGTGGAGAGAATGAATTGGATGTTATTTTATGGCAGCAGTGACATGTGCAGGTGCTGTGTTCACATCATAAAGTAGGTTTAGGTGTAGTAGTAGTCTAGTTTTAGGTTTTTTGCTACTTTTATGGATTGCAAATAAAGGTGGATTTGTGACAGTGCCTTTCATTTTCTATTGCTATTGACAATCTGTGTAGTTTACAGACCATTACACAAATTTCTCCAGTTTTTATTAGGTTTCATTATATTCTTTATGTTTTATTATATTCTTTATTTTTTCCACCACTGAGCAGGTTTTAATAACTGCCAGTGGGGGATGTTGAGACACTTGGTGATTAATTTCTACTGTTAGTCAGGTGCACTGGCATTATACCAATATCTTAGGAAACACTAAAACATTTCAAATGTTTTTGCTGTTGGTACTAATTAATTTTGACAAAGAGCTGTATTTACAGTTAATGATGCAGATGATAAACTTCATACAATTGATTGGACCTGAAGATTGGTGGCATAACCTGTCCAGATGGAAAAAATAAACCTGTCACCTGTTTTTTTTGTGCAGAGAAATTGCAGAGATAGTGAAGATACGGAGACTCTCACTATGGAGCCTAAGGCATGTGCTGATGCAGCTGGATCCAAACTGCTGATTGTGAGAAGATTAGAAAGAGCAGGTTTTTAAATTGTAGTTTTAAAAGTTACACAAAAATATGTCAATAGCAAATTAATTTACAAGTAATTTGCAATATAAAATACATTTAGAAGGAAACGTAATGCTGTAATTCATTCAATAAGATGTTGCCTCTGAACACGATCCAGCCAGCAATTATGTTTGTCACCACAATGTAATTGGGAAAACCTTTTAATCTGTGTGAACTGAACTTTAAACTAGCTATTATGAAGTGTGAACTTGCACAACGCTGACCATAGCTCACTGTGTCACAAAGTACATGAACGAATGTAAACACAGTCACTGTGTTACAATTATCAACTATAAATCAAATTGTTTGCCATAGTCGCCTGCAGTGGGACTCACGTTAACGCCTTGTGTGGACTATAAATCTGGCTTAAAGGAACTCTTTGTAAGTTTTGCTATTTCTACATCGCTAATGCAGGCATTACCAGTCTAGAAGGAACGTTGTGAATTGAGCATCAAACTTCATTCCTTTACTCGCCCTAGAGTTGTCTCCAACCCTCTTGTTTTGCTTCTATTTATGTCACTTCTTTCACTAAAGTTAGCGTGCCAAACATGTCTTTTGCCAATACCGAGTCACTGTAGCATCCAGATTGCCCTGAAGAAGTTGCGCTGCTAGTTCTGAATATTGTATTTATTTTCCTCCGGTAATCAAATTTACAATTCAATCCACCAGCTTATGCTGGATATCAGTGACAAATCTTTTCATTATCATTGTGGTTTTTGATCTGAAACCACCAACAATCCCTCAGACCTGACCACATTTTGTTTTTTATCTTTCTGAGTTCTGATCTTTCTTTTCTGAGTTCTTTTCACATATACAGAAACAAGAAAAACAGGTAAGTATAACTATGATACAGGGCAAACAAAGAAAACAACAATGAATAGCATGAATAATATAAGCTTTTCATCCATCTCTGGGTCCAATCTGTCAACAAGAGGATTTACACTGATATGCTTTTGTTTTCAATCAAAGTTATAGCTGTCAACTTACCAATGACATTAAACCCAGTTGTCTTCTTTATTGCTGTGACCAAGCAAAATTGCAAAACTAAGAGTGACAACTTAACATTTTTGTGTTTTCAAACTCCCTGTTTTCTTAAATCTGCTCTAACAACTGTCTTGTGTTGTTTTTGATACTCAGTGGTGAAGCTGAAGTTTGTTCACTCTGTTAAAATTGAAGTTCCTAACTGTGAAACTGAATACTAACCAAAATTCTGGCCATAGATCAGATTATTTATATTGCTTTAGATATACATTAATTCAATTGCACAGAGGATGCCTTTTATTTTCTCTGGAAGATAAGATGATGGTATTATCAACATCAGAAATAGAAAAGTTGGACATCTGTGCTATTAAAATGTTCACAGTAATGTGTGTATGAAAATATACCTGGTGTCATTTCATCCTTTAAATAACAATAATGATAATAATAGAAAATAAACACTATATTTCTTCTTAAGTCACACATCAGATATGTTAGACATTGTGTAAGTCAGGGTCTTCTTACCGAGACAAAGATGCTCTGATGGCCAGAGGTAGAGACTTCACTGGATGACGGTAGATGCAGTACAGCTCTGGTTCTGTTCAGGACGAAAGATGACCTTTTGTCCCGTTTCTGATCAACCCTCGCCTCAGACGGGACGCCCGGGTGCTACTTGAGGACAGAGGTGCTGCAGACAGAAGGCACCTTTAAATCTGTTTCCCCCCCCGATGACTGTCACAGAGCCCCCAGTCCGAGGCCTCGGACCCTCCCAGGCTTTTTGGTAGAATTACAATTAACCTGGAAGTCACAGCCTAAAGCACAACTGCAAACTAAACTTTGTAGTGAAAGCACCTGCTGGGGGTGTGTACAAAGTGAGAAAGAGCCAGGGCAAGTGACTGGGTGAGTGAGTGCAAAGGAATTCCAGCACCATTGACTGCAATTTATATTTATAGGGAAGTTGTGTTTACTTATGCACACAACCCAGTGAATGTGTGTAGGTGTGTGTGTGTGTGTGTGTGTGTGTGTGAGTCTGAAGTGCCATGTGTCTTGCAGATTAGCTCAGACCTCCTCAAACACTACTAGTTGACCTCAGAGCTTAGGTGACAGACAATTCAAAGCGATAAGAGACTAAAGAGTTTTATCACTTTGAAAAAAAACTTTATAAGAAAATGAAAGGTTTTCTAGTTACCACTCTTGCTTCACAGCTGAATGTTTCCAGGTGCGGTGGTGGAAAGTAACTGAGTAACATTTTAATCAAGTACTGAAGAACATATTTGAGGAATATTTTCATTACTTTATCCTAGTAGTAGTAGTAGTAGTAGAAGAGTAGTATATTTATGTGAGAGCTATAGCTATACATGTTACTTTTTTCAGATTAAGATTTTACATTAAAAATCATAAAACATATAATTTCACAACTTCTCAGATTTATCCGGTGACCCTCAGGAGGAGCCCGACCAACAGGTGAGGAACCCGTGTAGTGAACTGACTGTACATGAGGTAGTTAAAATTAACTCAACTTACACATCTAACAATTTCATATACATTGTTATACATATACTACTGCAGAATGAGTTTTTTCATTTTTAATTTTGCTGATATTACTGTTACTATTATTTAAGTAAGATTTTGAATGCAGGACTTGTGATGGAGTATTTCTACATTATGGTGTTGGTACTTTTGCGAATGTGAAGGATCTGAGTACATCTTCCACCAACCTGTCCAGGTTTAAATCATCCCTTTTTGGTGTTTGTGCGTTTCTCCACATGCTGGTTTCACAGCGCAGAGGCAGACTCAGGTGACCTGCAGCTACAGGTAATAAACAGATGGAGCCACTGCTTAGACAATATGAGAAAAACATTAATCACCTCACACTTAAGTTACTAATATTTGTCAAGGAAACTTTAAGATAAAGAGTGACTCGTGACTTAAGTATTAACTTATAATGTGGATCATTTGCAGCCACATTATAAGCTTATACTGAAAGAATAGGTTCACAGTCTGTCTTAATAGGATACTAAAGAGATTTCTTTCTAAAGTGTGTGTTTGTTTGTTTTTATTCACTAAGATAATCCATTCACCATCAGTGCTGCTGTCTGTCCTGAGAGCTGAGCAGTGTAAGTCAAAACACCAGAGGGTGTGCCTGGCTTTTAATAATGTGGCTGATGGAGGTGGAGATAAAATTAACTGCTTTATATACTGTTGGGAACTTTTACAGTCCAAAGTAAATAGTAATTATATGTGTTTTTATAGCTAATTATATAATCCCCTCTTAAATGTGGTGAAGTATGGTCCCCTGTTGACTTAGATTTATCATCCTTCATAGTCACTGTGGTCATCTTGAAACAGCGACAAGTTTTAACATTGGAAAAAAAAAAAAAAGAATTCAAACCATTGAGCAACTCGATCTATTTCTCTGCTGTCATCAGCTGAGCTCAGTCACTCTGGTGTCTATAGCGTAAAATCCAGCCAATAATCAATGAATATACATGGAGTGTCAATATTACATAGATAAAGTGAAAACAAAGACATGATTTTGGGAAATCGAATCATGTTGTTTTCATTAGTTTTCAAGTATAAACACATTGACCATATCACACATCACGTCTTCATCAGCAGATTGTTGATGTAGTTTGATTCAAAAATAAGGAGTACTTGAGAATTTCAGTTTTATCTTTAACATTATGACATTTATGTTACATTATAAAGTCTATGAGACTAAGGATTGATACGTTTCCTTTGTTTTTTTGCCTCCTTTACAGTTATTTCCCTGCAACACGCATGTAAGAAAGTGCCTGTATTTCAGTTGCATTTCAGCATGTGTGATATCATGACTAACAATAAGACCTAAAGAAATCAAGCACATATATATTAGCACGAATATTGATTTATGTGGTCAGAGAAACTGTCGTCAGCACCATATCTCACCTCTGAAACAGGCATTATTCCCCTTTATTTAGAGCTAGTGAATCTTAACCACAAATACGGCCTGTGTATTTCTGTTTGCTGACTGCACAGTGATGCATTGTAGTTAAAAAACTGTTTCCTTTGGGGGGGGGGGCATTACGTAATTTAAGCCTGTTTGAACAATGTGCCTCTGTCAAAAGCAAAGAAATAACAGGTGTTTGTGAAAAGGCTTTGAAAGAAAATTAGCAAAACGGTGGTCACCCACAACAATAAAGGTACTCTAAGACGACTGTTTATCTAATCTTTCCCCTCTAATCTCGCTATTAATTCACCATGTAAGTTGCTAAATGGCCAGTCTTCTGATAGCACGCACTAAAGCTTAAAGTTTCTTTTTCTTTTTCAGGTTCAGGACTTGTTTTCTATTCTTCCATTTCCTATGCAGGCGCTGTGAGTTTGATATGGTTCGCCACAATGTGAATGGACTAATTGTGAGATACAGAGAGGGTGTGCACAAACTGCGTCAAGACTTCTTAGGAGCTGAGTGTTTGTAGACACACCAAATCAAACCGTGAGCGACGACCAGCTCCTTTCATTGGACAATTCGGCATGAAATTGGATATGAATGTGTGTACCTGCGTGCGTGCTTATGCATGAATGCATGTGAGTGTTTCATACATACAGAATGAGTGGAGAGTATGGTGGACGCATATGTTTGTGTAGCATGTATACACATTCAAGCTGAAAATATAGGACATGGTACACTATTTAATTGGTTTGTTATTAAAACTGAATATACTGTAATATCTTAAATGTGTTTGCTCATATATATAAAAAATAATTGCAGATATCTATGACGAGAAAACGTCTGTTTGCTTTTGGCTTTACCCACATCCACTCCGTGAGCAAAATTTGCATGGCAGTTTCTTCAACTAGTGTTTGACCTTTTCATTGGCTCCAGAACAAGATTCTCATGGTTGAAAGACGATGCACTAAAGGAAGCTAACAGAGTGGAATTCAAATAAGAAGTCACAATTGTGACACTGTGATCTTGATATGAGTAATGATTGCGCAGGTGTCCCCACCGTAAGCAGATGTCAGTGATCCACCTGAGGTGTCTTAGCAAAGTCAATAAACACCAGTAGTTGGCCTCAGTGTCATCTTTAGTGAATAAGTGTCATATTATCTGATTATGAGGTGAGGTACCTTCTCTTATTTTACAACAGCTCTTTTGAAAAGTTTGGAAAAATATAATACAACCTACTTGTACTACCACATGTGAGGCACACTTCACAATAAAGGCCTAATTTGTTGAGTGCAACTAAAAACACTTCAACAGTGTAACAGTGAGTAATGGCGCCATATTAAATTACTTCATCTTGGAAACAGAGAGAGGTTTGTCAACAGCTATGCATTCAACTGCTGTTAATCCTCACAAGGACAGTTATTAGGTCAGGTTACGGTCCATTTCCCATGATCAGCCGGGCAGCGTGCCAAAGTATTATTCTGCTTGTAAAACAGTTAGCGCTGCAGAGGCATGTCTGATCCTGCAGATGTACGAAAACCAACAGATGCGAGGGCAAAAGATGGTGTGGGATGTTATGTAATGAAGCACTGAAGAGGCATAGAAGCTCAAGCTGAGAAGGAACGGACATGAAATGAATTGGCAGAAAGTTTTAATCCAAGACTTTTTTTGTGTTTTTGACCTGCACATGGGTGAAGCTTGGTCAATACCAATACTAGCAGAAGAGCCAACATAGAAGTGAGATGGTGGACAGCGAATATACAGCCATATTAGCATTCCTGTAGAGTTGCGTTTCTGGCTTTTTATGCTGAGTTTCCCAATGAATGTACAATTACTTCAGTATTAAGTCTCCCTTTAGCTCTATTTTGGTCTCCACCAACTCCTGAGAAAAATATCTGACTCTTTAGCTGCTAAATGGTCCATTATATTCACAGGCCAGTCTGTCAACCTTTTGGTGCTGGGCAGGTAGTGTGCACAGTGGACTTTTAGAGCTTGATGAGAGCAGTGAGAGAGAACCACAATAACACATTTGTGGGCTATAAAACTAAAACAATGAGGCTAAAAATCTCCATAGAGCTGATGGGAACTGCACAGCCAAGTGATAATTCTCTGTTGGTTGTGACACATTTCATATACAACTATAATCCATTGCTTTATAAAAAAAATATATATATATATATATATATATATATATGTATAATACAATTATAGACACTTTTATTATATCAATAAGAAAAGTAAAAAAGAATCAGCCTAAAAACAAATAGTGCCTATCAATCGTTTTAGTCTTCTGACATCCATGTTCACTCATGGCTGTAATGTACAGTGACGTCTGTCATGTGTTGAAGTATTGATGTTTTCTTCCTTGATTAACTCCTATGACTAATTTTCACTTTATATTTGCTACATTTAAAGCTCAGATTTTGCAGTGGGTTATATTATGGTTATTACACATTGTATATGGCTGTGTTTGGTGGAATATGGTGCAACACTAAAGCCATTACAATTACTGCAGCTGGAGATGTGCGTCATATTCTGCTATTGAAAATGTTAATCAGGTTTGTTTGACTGACAGTGCCAACACAGTCAAATTCAATTCTTTATGCAGTTTTATCTTATTGGGTTGGTTTATATTTTCCATTGCAATGGTATTCTTTTAAACATGAGTAAAAGGTGAGGTAGGTAAGCTTCAAATCATGTTCACTCTGTTAGGTTGTTAAATTACATTTCTTCAAGCTTGTCTCTTTTTCCATTTCTTTACACAGCAGTCAAGCTTTTACTGAATCGAAACTTTGCACGTCACCAAAGCAGAGCACTGTGTCAGCAAAACAATCCTGAAGCAACTGAACCAGTAGGTGGTGTGAGGCTGGTGCTGCACGCAGGAATAGAAACATCCAGAAAGCACAGTCTCTTCTGTTTTGTTGCCAGACTCTCAATGCCAGAAGCGCTGATGAAAGATACCTCTGCTGCCCTTTTGACCAACAGCCTAATCCACATGGAGATTTGCAGTAGCATCCTGCATTAAACTGATAACATGCAAAACAAAAAAACATCATGCTGAAGTAGGTTTATTGATTAGTGAAAGGATATCTGGAGTCAAGTTAGAGCTGGTCCACCTCACCTCAAAATACAGAAGGCCACTTCAGAGAGTAATGCACTAACTTCAGAGTTGTCTTAGCCCATGCAACCCAACACGCATCTGTATCCACCAACACTTGATGGACAGAAGGGAGGGAGCGCTTTTATATTTTTATTCCACTTTAAACTGTCTTTGCAGGTGTCATGTTCATGCAGGACTTCACAGGGTTTTCCCATATGGAAGTAAGTGCTCATCATTTTGTAGATGGTGAAACAGGCAGAACAGAGTTCACACCTTTTGGGGGGGGCTTTAAGGCAAAGATTACAGAACAGGTTTCTGATGTTATTTGGATCCGATCCAAAATAAACTCTGTCTGGAGCTGCCTCTATATTTTGAGACATTGCATTAAGACACCCGGTACACTCACTGCTTACTACATGTGAGCAGCTTCTTCACTGATCTTGGGACTGAAAATAGTCGGGGATATTGGATATTAGGAGATTAGTTTCAGGTGCTAAAAGTTGCTTTCACTCACTAACTGGTGAGTTAAAGAAAAACTGTCAAACATGTTTAACATTTCACATTTACTTTTCCAAGAAGACAGAAACACAGGCCCCTGATCATGTGCAATGCATTAACAACACATGCATCTTGACTCAAGTATGAAGTCGCTATGCTGAACTTGTTAGCAAACAGCTGCCTATTTACACGGCCAGCAGACAAAGAGCAACATTGACATTCATTTGGAGCCATGCCTCTGCCCACCTGATGAATCTAAGTCCAATATTTACTCTTCTTTTAGCTCTGTTTTGGTCTCTTCTAACTCCTGATATAAATATCTGTCTCTTTAGCAGCTAAATTCTCCAGCTAGTCACTAACTTCATCTGTCTGCAGTTTGGTGCAAGTGAACCAAAATGGTAAAGTTGTGGGTCAGACTGGTCATTATTTTCTGTGGGTTCATCACACTTTTATGTGGCATGTCATTGTTATTGTGAAAATATTGGTTAGTGCATCTTTTATTGTAATGTCTGAGCTACGTTAATTACTTTAGTTGAGTATTTTTTTTATCTTGTGGGATTTTATACTTCCTCTCTGATGGATAAACATCACTACAGTTAATACTCGACAGATAAAAACTTGTGATCTTCATTGAGTTTATAAAACAGGACAGGCTACAACACTTAAAATCTGTGAATGACTGTTTTATAATGACCACTAACAATGTGCTTGTTATGCGGTATCGTTTTCACTGCAGTGTCTCATCTTTAACTTGAGTAAATCTGTCATTGATCTTCCGTTGTGCTCGCAATGCTTTGAGCCATCCCATTACAAAACATTTGGCTGACGTTGCTCCTAGTTTATGATGCCTACATTTCCCACCAGGACAAATAAAATCCTTAATCTAATCACAGTGATATCTCCAAGGCAGTAGGAACTCTATCAACCAGATGGTGTATGAAAACACACGTCTGCTTCCTGTCTCCTACTCTGACTGTACTACTTGACCCCTCAGACACACTGTACAGTTTTTCTATTATATTGAATGAGTAAATGTGAGTATTCTATATATTTTTCATCTTTAGTTGTTGATTTTGAGGGAGAAAAATCTAATATCACCGCTGTGTCGTGATGCGTGTACAGTGCCTATTTGGTGCCGGGGGCCAGACAGTATGAAGAGACATATTTGAATGTTGACTGATAAGGATCAGAGGAACAGATTTTTAAATGAGACATTTCAGTTTGCTTCAAGCATTTCCCACATTGTCTTGTAGTAACTACATCTTCATTAGATATTTTAGTCAGTTACCCTGCCACACAAAGTCTGCACAAGCCCCATACAAGTAATCGCTTCACTGCTTTCTGTTTGCATGGTCGCATGGTCACAGACATCACACCCACCCACACACACACACAAATACAGTAAACCTGTATTACAGTATGCACCCTGAGGCTCATCCCTGAATTTAAAAGGTTAAAAGGGTCAGCAAATAACGTCAATATGAATATTTCTTCATTCATTTTTATCAGTGGCAAAAGGCCTGCAGGAGCTTGTGACATATGAGACATGAGTGTTCCGCAGAAAGATCAAATAGCGATCATAAAGGTAACAAATTCAGAGGAACTTGAATATTTTGGCATGTACTTCCTTGATTGCTGACACTTCTGTTGAAATGTTTGTGTATCCTCCGGGTTGTACCGGTATGATCGACTGATATCTGATACTGTTTGTATGGATGGTATCAAGGAAGTCTGAGTACCAGTAAAAAGGTAACAGTTCTTTCCTCCATCAGCCAAGAACTGTAACGGAGATTATCACGAACCATTGTAAATGAATACGTAGATGTTATATTCATTAATTATCTTATAATGTGATTACTGGCGGCATGGCTCTGTGGATGGCAATGTAGGTCTGTCGGTCCACCGCTTTGGTCTAGACTGCAATATCTCTACAACTACTGGAAGGATTGTCCTGAAAGTGTGTACAATCATTCATGGTCCCCAGAGGGTGAATCCTATCGACTATGGTGTTCCCCTGAATTTTCCTCCAGCACAACCATGAGGCACACATTTGTGGTTTTTGGTGAAATGTCTTGACTTTTGACTATTTCTCATTGAAAGATTGCTTTGATATTTGGTGCTCATTTTCACATCCCCCTCAGGATGAATTATAACAATTTTGGTTAACTTTTCTCATCAGGTTATTTAATGGCTTAGTTTATGACTAAATCCCATTCCCATCATCCTGTGCAGCAGTTTTGTGTTTAGTGCTA
This sequence comes from Seriola lalandi dorsalis, assembly GCF_002814215.2. Classification (NCBI taxonomy): domain Eukaryota; kingdom Metazoa; phylum Chordata; class Actinopteri; order Carangiformes; family Carangidae; genus Seriola; species Seriola lalandi. Next base: position 221,846 of record NW_019524973.1, on the reverse strand, counting down.
ATTGGTGGTGAACATGGTAAACACTGTACTTCCTATACATTAATATGTTAGCATTATGTGAATTGTGGCCTGTGACGTTAGCATTTAGCTCATATAGCCCCACAGTGACACTAGCTGATGGAAAGATGAAAGATCTGCCGCATTTATTAAAAGTGTAGTCGTAGAACTGTGTTCCTCATTGTTTAGTCTCAAAATAAACAAATCTTTCTCAGAAGGAAAGAGAAAGAGTCAGAAAAAAATCGAATGGCTCTTATACTACCTGATTTACATTAAATGCCACCTACTATATATACAGTCACAGGTTATTTAACTCGAAACCAAAAACATCAACTTCACGGTGTGCTGGAGAAATCACTAATGGTTCACCAAAATCACAAGTATAGGCCTACATTACCTGGGCACCATGGATATCTATAAGAAATTACATGGAAATCCATTAGTCTTTTGTTAAGACAATCCACAAAAAAAAAAATCATCATCTGCATCGCTGTACCAAAGTTTGTGTCAGTAAATCAAATAGATCATGAGAATTTTTCACAGAATAAGTGAAAGCTTTGACCTGCTGATGGAAGAAGGACAGGGATCACCAAGGCCGGTAGGATTCCTGGGCGCCATGAATATCTGTACCAGATGTCTCAACAGTCCATCTCAGATCTGTCAAGAAATTGCACTAAAAGCCAGAAATATCAGCCTGCTGCTGGCGCTTGAGGAAAAGTTTAGATATCTGTGCTCATCTTCATGCCAAACCATCAAATAGCAGATGGCCCACACAGCATGTCTAAACCTGCAGGTTGAAATTGTGGCTGTTCTTTCTGACAGGTGGCACAGGACTGATTGAAACCATGGGTGCGGACCCGACTGCTGACACTGCAGCTTTATAATTCGATGATATGGGGAGAATCTGGTATAATTTAAAATTTAAGGGGCAAAACAGGTAAAATACAAAGCCGGTATTTGCCCTCATTAAAAAAAGACAACTTATTCATTGTTTCAGTGTTAATTTAATCATACAAATGCTTAATTATAGATACAGGGAGAAAAAAAAGCTTTATTTTGACAATTTCTCTTCAGATAAATGTGCTATTTTAGGACTATGTAAACTTTCATCTCATCCACTCACCATGCCACCCATCTCAAGTCCATACATAGTCACAAACTAAAACTAAAGAATGAATCCAGCAATATTTAGATTTCTCAACACCTCTCACACACACACACAAACACACACAAGCAAGCTCACAAGAAGGAAGCACGCACACACACGCACGCACACACACACACACACACACACACACACACACACACACGCACACGCACACACACGCACACAGAAAAAAAAAGACTGACGTGACTGAAAGAAGCAATGCAGAACAGTGTATACTGTTTGGGAGAACTTTCAGCTGACTCAGCACAAATACAAAACCGCTACAACAGAATGCTGGTGAATTTTACAAACAGGTACACATGAGCATAGAGGCAATGAACTCTAAATGTAAAAAAATAACATGTAGACGTTCATAATTAGAACTGGGATGTCTGATAACTTATAAATATAACTATAAAAAACTACAATTAATTCAGTTTGAATGAAATACCACCTTAGAAAAAACTGTAACACTATCACGGAGTTCTATCAACAAACCTTTTCCATTTTATTTTTAAGCCAAAATACATAATCAAATCCATTGTCTGACATAATGAACATAACAAAACTTAAGTAAAAACTCAGGTGTGACAACAGACAAACTCATTTGCAGATATGCAAAACCTAAATTCAATCGGTATTATTTGAAGATCAGACACTGGTGCAGCGATGAAAGTGATGTTTAATAACAAAACTTAAAGCTCTGAAGAACATAGGCATTTTGGGTCGAGAAGATTAGCAAAACAAACCAATGAAACTTACTGGAAAAAGAATCCACACAATAGGTCAAAAATCACTACTTTTTGTCATTAGCAGTGGTGGACAGTGTTGTGCAAATAGCAGTAACAGAACATCAGTGCTAATAATGCTGATGCAAACCATTAATTTTCATATTCAAATTGACTTGCTACCATCCAACTACAACTCGTCGCCTCTTCTTCACAATGTACTCAGTATATCAAGGCAAGTTTAAGTTGGTCATTTGATTTTTAGCACCACCTGCTGGCTGTAAATGGGACTTTTTGCATCTGCAATGCACAATATGACAGCAAATAAATAACATCAGGGCAATTAGTGAGTCAGTTCAACCAAACGGTGCAGAATTGCTCAACAATACTTCAGAGGTACACACCTAGTAAAGCTCTCTCAGTATTGATTTGTGTGTGAATAGACACGTCATCCTTTCCCCAAGTAGTATACACCATTGTTATGTCAGTTAAATCCAAAAAGAAACCATTAACATACATGCACAGCCGCACGCACGCACGCACACGCACACACATACATATATATATCTAGTACACATACTGTAGACATGGACTCAAAAACTACAGTCACTCACCAGGCAAAATAGATTTAGATGGCTTTTTCAACCCTTCCTCACACCTCACTGGCTCAAACTCACTTGCATCCTTCTGCGCTTCAGCATCTAATTAAAGCGAAAACCCACCCTAAAAAAACAAAAAAACAAACACACACACACATTGTCCCATGCAGTCTGAATCAAGCACCAGCAGACTGTGTCATTTTATGACAGCACAGATTAGTGTCTTGGTTCTCTGGACTTTATCTTTGGGAGAGATGGGGTTCCTACACAGGGATCATCCATATTTCTTTTGCAAATATTTAAGGAATTTACCCTCGTCTTTAATACACTAAAGAAGAACACTAAGGCTTCTTTCAGCTATGACTGGTATGGAATTATGTTTTACTTAAATCACACAGAGATGGGCTCTTTCATGTAAAGTTGTTTTATGAAATAAATGTTGTGGAAGTATCACAGGACACACTGGAACTATTTAGAGTGTTGTTTTTGGGTGTGACAGCCAGTTTTTCTCAAAAAGGGCAAATAGTGATATATGTAGAGTGACAAACGCTTAAGTGTAATTTAAAAAATTCCTCTTATAGGCTGCAGCAAACACGTGCATCAGTGCCATGTGATCTGGGTCAGCAACCAAGGTTCAAGTCTGAAAGGGTGAACACCAGTCGGCTTTTTTGGACTAGATCACAAGTTGTTTGAACCTTTGTGAGACTGAATAAAATAAATCCAGTAATCCATGTATATCAGATTGTTGGACCTGAAATCGTAAAAGAAAAATTTCAGCAATAACTCCTCCAGACACCAAAACTCAACAGACCTGTTAATACCAACCATGATTTCAAACTTGTAAATAGCGCTCAAGTCAACATCTAATTCGTAATAACGACTGGAAGATTCAGACTTTTCTGACAGCTCTGATTCTTCTGACTTGATACTGGTAGATGTTGTGATTGCTTGCAAGATGTATATACTGTATGGGAATGCAGCAAAAGCACGACGACTTATCCAAGATCTAAAACAATTCTGTAGTGGTCTTTTGTGAACTGCTGTATTTATCTGTGACCAAGTAGCTGGTACAGGAGGTCTTGCTGATTGCTTAACATCCCACACTATTCACCAGATTTGTGTGTGAAACCAGTGTAAGGCTGTCATTTAGAGGAGTTTGGAAATACTCCACACACTTCTAATAGAAATTATTTGGTGTGAGGAATACAAGATTACACTTTTTTTCCATATAAAACATACATCCCACATTTCTTCTGTGTCCTTTTTTAAGGCCTCAAAATTATCTATGATCACTATTAAGTTTTGTACTGTGCTCCAACAATTTTCAGATCTGTGTAGGAACCCTGAAGAGAACACTTGCCCATGGGAATACCAAACTGTATGTAGATTGTTTAGGGTTGATTTTCCCTTTAATTAGTTGTGTTTTACAGTGGAAATAAAAATAGTTGTGTGTATCTATTTTTAAGGGTTTATAGCACTCGTAAATGAAGCATTCACACATGCGAATCCGGGTGTTGATGTCAGGTGGGATGTTTCACTGTAGCAGATGTAATCCGTCACTTCACTGTAATTTGTGTTTCTGTGGAAAGGGCCATGGGTTGGGGAGAGGGTCGTCATGAGTCAGTATAAAACAACTGTTCCTCCCCCCCCTCCAACTCCTCTACATTTAACGACTCCCAGGGTGTTCAGCTCATCATCCACCATGGGGGGGTCTTTGTCATTCTAGCTCTGTCCAAATGGATAGGGTCCGTGAATACCCTAGAAAGAAAAACGAGGGAACAGGTATTAGTCTATAGCTGAAATGTTTTTATTACAACACAGTAGATGCCTGTGAAAAATTTCAGGGTGTGTATGTATGTAAGAGCTGTGCCGCTGCTGTCATCATCAGGTTCAGGGCAGTAGCAGTGGTACTTGTAGGAAGCAGCTCAGTCAATGTCCTTTTGAATTAATGATTTATTTAAATGCCCAGACTGCCCTGACAAGTGGTTCTCAACGGTCCAGTTTTACCACCCAGGACAGGCGAGTGAGATGTCACTACTGTGTAATGTAACAACAATGTGGCCCCACCTAAGAGATTCAGGTGATTCAACTGAGTTAATGAGTTGTTACACTGACAAGAAGGTGCAGTGATGAAGGACTTTTCCTCAACAGAGGTCAGAACTTTTGTTTAAAAAAGCTATGGCCAGAGTTTTTCTGATGCATGTCACAATGAATCAACAATATAAGAAATGCACAGCTGAATAGTAGCAATACTCACGTGGTGGTCACATCACATGTCATCTCTGATATTATTTTAACAAGGCTTCAAGTCTATAGCCACACTAGCAGCATAATTTGGCTGAAATGATAATTACACAACTGGTAAATGAACAAGAAATTAAGAGATGACTTTGCTTTTCTTAGCTCTCAAAAAAAAAATGGTGTCAAGGAAAAGGCACTTTTGTTACCTCAGTGGAAATTGTCTATCCTCTTTACAATGAGAACATTTTGGGAATCTTTAAGGGTAGGTTCACAAGTTTCGGAGTCTGTCTTACAACAATAGCGAGGTGCATTAACATTGAAACAGGATTAGCTTGTTGTAACTGTTCCTCCTGTTCATACTGGCCATTGAGAGATTTCCTAGTGCTTTAATGTTAATGAGGCTTCAGCTCTGAGTTAATCAGATCAACTGGATATCTTATCTTATTGTGTTTTATCATGAAATCCCCCTTTGTATTTCCCCAGACAGTCTTTCCTTACTGAGCGAGGGCTGCAGGACAGCAACACAATGGGGAATCTTGTACAAAGAACACACTAACAACTAAGATTCCCACTTGATTTGTCTAACTCAGACAGCTGAAGCCTCACACTGGCTTCAGATACAATTTGATTGGTATTCTTACACAGAATTAGGACAGTGGATGTTTTCCCTAATCACTCGCTATTGTTTTAAGACAGACTTAAAAAAAACTGTGAACCTATCTTATTAATTACTAACATGCTATCATTTAGAAAGTAATGTTAAGTATGCTGGCAACATAGCATATCAGCAGTAATCACAAAGTGTAGCTGAGGTTGACTTGAAGGTGAGGAATTTGATTCGTTCTGGAGCCATGCTATTCACTACAGAATTGTTAGACAAGTGGAAATTGCCCCTGGATGATAAGATTGACATTAAGATTAAAATTCATTCTCTGGGAGACCATGGCCGACATGCCATCCCATTTCTTTCTGTCCAGATATTTCACTCTCGGCCAAATGAAGAGACTTACAGGTACATCACTAGCATTTCTAAAACCTTACTAACCAACTATCGTATTTATTACAGGAGAATAAAGATTAAAGAGAAAGTACTCGCTCCCTTATTACCGGAAGCCAGGTGGTTACACATTGTGCAATATGCTGTACTCTACAGTCAAACTGAAATTGATTCTATCATTAGAGTTCCTCATCTCTGTTCCAAGCGCTTTTCCTTCAGTTGCACCTTGTTACAATACAATTTTAAGACGGCAACTTTATCTCAGAAACTCCTCCAACTGCATAGCTTCCAAACAAACTTCAGAGAAATTAATTGGTATGGATATAAACAATCCCCTAATCATGTTGTTGACCCCTTGAACTTTCCTTGACCAACACTTGAGCAGATTTATATTAATTTGGCATTAAACGTGAATGGATATTTGAAGTTATTAAAGGTTGACCAATTCCAGTTCCTTTGGGCCAAAATCTCTAGTTATTGACAAGAAATATCAAAATCTAATGGACAGACTACAATGAAACTGACTAAGCACATTTATGCTCTTTAAAGAATCAAACCCCCTTATACTCAAAGCAACCCTCAGGCCAAAATTTTAATTTTGCGCACAACATATCTCATTATGTCAAAGGCAGATTGCCATTAAACTAGCTGAGCACATTCATGATCAAAAAGGGAAAAACACTTCTGATTTAAATGACTCCACGAAATTCCTGCAGGAACCACCCTCAGGCAAAACTTTACAGTTCTAGGCAAACATGAATAGAATGTGACAATAGCAGCTCTGTCCAACACTTTCATTTTGTGCTGTGGGATGAACATCACAGTTTCCAGGGTCCAGCAGCAACTTAAAACATCAGTCTTGTTTTATGCTACAACTAGTCAAATAATTACAATTAACAAATAAAAAAAACTAGATATATATTGAACCAAGCCAGCAATAGTGTTTCACAAAATATCACACAATAGTATACAATACTGTTAGAAAACATATTTCAGTCTGAGATTATTAGCATATATTTTGTATTTTAAATGACGTGTTAAAATGTGGCACTTCTTGTGGTGAACTTCAAGAGCCAGAGCACCGCTATTCACCCTTTGCTTTCACAAAAGGCTGCACAAGGAAGAATCACGTTTTACTGTCAAAGCACTTTCGACTAAATCTCCTCCAAGCAAAACAGATAATATTTAAAAACCTTAAAGTCAATCAGTCAATTATATGGGGTCACCCCTAAAGGAAGCAGACGATGTATCTCATCAGCCACAGGGCATGTATACTGTGAATGGATGCATATATTTTTGTATGTCTTGTAATTGAAGTATGGTGCATAGGATGTCCCATGTAATCGTGTGGTACAGTTTTAAGTGGAGATTAATTTTGTGGGGTATAAAATCTTAAATTTGATGCATACATACCTGACCGTAAGTCACCACAGAAAGATTAGTTTGAAGACCATTTGACGCCCTATTAACAGCATTATGAGACAGTCCATTTTGATCTTGCTGGATTGGCTCTTGTGTGCGTTCCCAGGCCCCGCCAGGATCTCTGAAACTGTTGTCGGTGGCGTCATGCTTGTTCTTCTGTGGCGAGGCAAAGGGGTTGAAGTCTCCCTGCACATTCCGTTGGGGTTGGGTGTTGAATTCTGTCTCGAAGGAGGAGAGCTGCTGGGTCACGCCAAGGAGACCTCCAACTTCTACACTAAGAATCACCCAGATTACATCTGTGAAGACAAGGAACACATACAAACATGGGCTGACTTTATGAATCACACAAGATACAAATATGCAGATTTTTCTGTGTTATATGATGATGAATTGCATATTTTTTTGTTGGTCAGACAAAAGAAGCAATTTAAGGACTTCACATTGGGCTCAAAGAAAGTTAGTTGTAAATGTGAAGCAAATAACTTCATAGATTAATAGAGTAATTAAAATAACCTGCAGCCCTAATAAATCACCTAATTATTAAAACAAAATTAAATAAATCACTTTTTTCCTACCTCCATAGAATAACCCAGTGGCTGTACACATCCTCCACTGACCCTGGTACATACCAGGAGTTGTGGGACTTCGCATCTGCACACTCACATCTGATATTTCCTGGGGATCTAGGGACTTCACCATAACTGTGTTTACATGCCCAAACTGATCCCCACCAATGTACTTGAGACAAACTCCAGGCGGCCACGACTCTGCACCTGTAACATACAAGGTTGGGTTCAATCAAAACCTAGTTCAACACCACGACCGTGTCACGGCACATATTGCATAAAGATCAACGAGATGTTCCATACCTGTGTTTTGTATCCTCCAGGTCTTTGTGAATGGTGTATCTGGAGGAACAGACTCTCCTTCCCCAATTGTCACATCTTCAACAAAGGACATAGATGGCGTGTTGACATTGGGACTTTCGAAGTCATAATATGCACCAATAGCAGCCTGAAGGTTCCTGTTCGAACAGAAAAAAAGAAGCATGTTATCAAGAGTTGAGATTACCCAAGTAATCCTGGCCATTACAATATAAACCAATACTTGCTGAGTCAGGGGGCTGAACCCTGGTCTCTCCAGGTGATGGACAGTCTTTCTGATCTGCTTCCTCACAAACTACTTAACTACTTAATCAAATATGACAGCCCACTCTTCTTATACTGACAGTTAAAAGGAGAATCCACAAAAAATTGTAAAATAGAATTCACATATTGTGAAGTTATATTTTGTGAGTCTCTTTTCAAATAAGGCATCGTGAGAAAAATTCAATAACTGCTCAACAGATAGTAAACAATGGAGACAATATGCTGTAAACATCACTTTTATGGACATTCAAATGTTCCAACGTTCCAGTTTCTCAAATTTGATTATTTATTATCATCATCATTAATATTGTTAAATTTCTATGATAGTAAACAAAATACTGTTGGTTTTTGGAAAAATTAGTTGGACAAAACAAGTAATTTAAATGTGTCAACTCAGGCTATGGGAAACAGTTACGGGTATGATGAATACATTTTTATGAAATTAAACATTTTCTTGAGGGAATAAGAGCAGGGGCATTATTTCATTCAACAGATGCCAGATATTTACAAGCAGTACCCCAGCAATTTTGCATTGTTCTTCATAAAGTTGGTTGACAGACAACACTGATGCATCCAAGGCCAAGATATCCTGATTTTCAAGCAAACAAACTAGATTGGATTAAGTGCTGCCCAATCAAATCTGAAAATAAAGGTGTATATAGCAATTTTAAATGGCCACATTTTAGGTTAGTCTGTCCTCAAAGGCATTTACAGTGCAGCACTCAGTTGTACACACCAAAGTAATGGAAGGAGAACATTAATAACATCATATATAGATGCTTTAATTATATACTGGAGGCATTACTAATTCAGAGCTGGTAGCAGGATTTAGATGAATATATGCTTTTAAAAAAAGTTTTGGTTTTGAAAGATACCCAAGAGGCTTATTTTGCATTGCAATAACAGACATGTCATAGGTTCAATACTGGATGTAATGTTTCCACAATTGGTAAAGCTGATATCAAATCATAGTTTCATCCAATTGTTTAGGCTCATCTGCTCACTAACTGATCATGAGACGAAACGCATCAGGATGTCTAGACAGAAATCTCCATCCTGTGCAAGAAAAAGGAAGAAAATATTCTTGCGACACTAGACATTTATTGCTCTAAGCTCTGAATTCAACCAAAACAAAAATCAGAACGAGTCATCATCACCTGATGATGTCATCTTTCCAATATGATGACATTACACTCCAAACAGAAACTTGAGTAACTGTGGTTTCTGTTTTGGGGTGGAGTTCTCCCCTAAAATGAGATGTGATCAAACCTCTCGATTACTGATCAACTTAAAGTTTGATATCAGTTGATAAGGGACACCGAGACCACTTGTTGTAAGCCGGGAATAGCAGTTGATCACGACTGGTTACGTCATCAGACTAACGTGAAGTGACTGGCTTGAGTTGAGTCTTCCCAGAGAGCACGGTTGAACTGGCTCTGAAGACTGTTATGTAATATGGCAGATAATCTACGATGAGAGTTCCCTACTCTTAAATTAGCCTGCTAGATAGTTAGCTAGCGTGCTCTTTGCTTTTGCAGTTATTTCACCTTATTACAGATCACAATCTGGACAAACTTAAACGTTTCACTTCCGTTTGCCCCTGAGACGATCATTAGGAGTTAACTATCATTTCCCGTGTCCTCTCGGCTTTAAACAACACCAACTAACCTCTGTGTGAAGCTCGTTTTTTTAGCATTTTAACACATGCTAACCAGCTACTTAAACAGCTAAGTTAGCGTCATGTTGCTCCCCCACAACAGGCCCTCGCATCCCCGCACTCACCAGTTGGTCATGTCCAGGAAGAAGGCGCAGCCGGCTGGGTTGAGCTGAAAGCCCAGCAGCCTCTGAAACTCCGAAATGAGGACGTCCTTGTCCGTGGTACCCATGCAGCTGAACTTCTGCATGAGTTCCGCGTCCACGTCCATGTCCGTGCCCTCCATGGGTGGCGGGTGTCCCGTAGCGGAGACGGGGTAGTACGGGAGGGAGGGGGGGGTCCTCTCTCAGTTTAGACCGAGGCCTTGTCCAGCCATAACAACCAGCTCAACAACAACAACCGTCAGTGCGCATGGCACGACCATGGGGACGATGTTTGACGTTGCAACAGCCCGCGCGTCACCTTCGCCAATCACGTAGTGGGCGTCGACGTCATCTGTTGCTATTTGCAGCCACCTTTTCATTGGGTTATCAATGAAATACAAGCTCCTCTTTTTCAGCTCAGTACCAGAGAGAAGTTTAGTATTGGATGTAGGCTAATATTTGCATTTGTTGGACCCCCAACTCTTCCTACAAGACCCCCAAACTGACAGAGATACATCATGACTACAAATGACGCATCTGTGCATTGCTGTTTTGCATCTCTTTGTGGTCATTTTGTGTCAGTGTGATTGTTTGTGTCTTTTTGTGTTCATTTTGTGTTAGTGGTAATTTATGTTCTTTCTGTAGTCATTTTTGCATCCCATTGTGGTTGTTTTCCCTCACTTTGTGGTCATTTTGTCTCTTTTAGGTTGACCACAACAGGCCATAAAATGAACACTGTTGTTATTGTATGTCTTTTTGAGCCTTCTTTTGGTCAGTTCCATCCCTTTGCAGTCATTTTCAAATGGCATGTCACACCAGTCCAACCAGTAAAGAGATAACTGGTGTTATGTCTTTACCATTGAGTTTATTGTAATGATTCAGTCCATAATTAGTGTTTTCTACATGTAGGCTATAATCAGCCTATAATCTATAACAGCCAACTCACCTCTTACAGGTGGTAATAATAAAGAATATATCATAATGCATGCTTTATACTAAATAAGTGAAAGGTTGCATGGTTCATTTATTTATCATTTTACACAGGGTTGTATTACAAGATGAGACTCCACCATGAAAAACAGTTTTATTCACTCATTGACTGTATATAATTTTGTTTTGGTGAGTAGCACAAAGGGAATGACAGTAGCACCTCTCCATATAAACCGTTATAGCAAACATCCAGTCAGAGATGACATGCATTTATAATTATTACAATAGAAAATAACATTGTTAATGTGGAGATGTTAGATTCATTTTCATATTTTAGAAAAGATTTTTATTCAAAAAGAATAAATGAAAAATCATCATGCAAACATACACTATACAAAAAAGGTCACTGTAAATGTGCATTTAATGACATTAATTAATGTGATTAATCAATGACAATTTTTCTGCCAAAACAAATTATCATGCATGAATAGAAGTGGTCATAATACACATTGTCTGTTTGACAGATCAATTAATTAGAAATACAGTATATTTAGAAAGTATTCAGTCACTTTTTTAGTTTTTTTTTCACAGTATAATGTTGAAAACGTTATGTTTATTCATCGATGTACAATGCCTGCAAGCTAGCTGCTAATGCTAATGCTAATCGGGCCCATGCGCCCAGCCAGCAAGCTAGCTGCTGGGGCAGGCGGCTGCAGATTAATCGTACAGATTCACGTCATTAAAAGCTGCTAAAAGATATTTAAATTCAAAAGTTTAGTCGCTCTTAACCAGCCCACTGTCAACTGTTAAACAGCTAGCCCGGTAACTACGGATGGAGACAGCAGTACTTGTTCTGCTCCATGGTCTCTGTGTTTTTAGCTAGCAGCTCATGTAGCCGTTCACCTGAGCAGAACAACAACCCGAGTCACCAGCTCCAGTTCAAAACGGTGGAGTTACAGTCGATCCACGGGATCAGGGACATGCTGTAGGCAGGACTGTGTATATGTAACTGTGTATTTCATATCAAAATAACAAACTGGATATGGAGTAAAATGAACACTTTATGGCAGCCCTACGGTAATTCCCAGGGGACACAAACACAGGAGAGACTGTTACACTGAAATTACTTGGTTGTGGTTTAAGTGGTATTTACTTGTGCCAATGAAAATGAGAGCCTATTTCACCCTATGCATAGTTCTAACCAGCACTGTTTAGTGGAAAATACGACCTCATAAAAATTGTTAATTTAGCAGTAGTATCCAGTCCAATCACAAAGCAGAGTCCAATCAGGGCAGTTCGTTCTGTTGCCTTCATCAGCAGATTCAAATAGTTGTAGATTTTCAAGGTGGAGGATGGCGCAGGGTTGAAAATGTTACACCTTTCATCTTGAAAATCTACTACATCTTTCAGGATCTGCTGATGAAGGCAACAGGACCACCTGCCCTTTGCTTGCGCTTTGCATGTTGATTGGATCGTCACTGTCTTATCAGATTCAGGTTTTAAAAAAGGTAAAAAGTAAATTTTGAATACTGGGTTTTTTACTATATCTATGTTGACAAAAGCACTTCTTTCATAGTCTATTGTTATCTCACCACTGATATAATTACAAAAAATATCACTTCAATGATTCAACAACAAAAATCAAGTTCAGTTTATTCGGCAACTCAAAGTTGTGCTGAGTAACGCGTTTGCAAAACAATCAAGGTTTTAGTTCTATTCAATTTATTTTGAACCTATGCTTTTACCATAGTAAACTCTAAAACTCAGACACTGTTCATTCATTTGAAGGCAATTTTGACTGAATAAAAGGCTTTAAAAATATCACGTCATTCCTTTGCCCAAGGACAGTTCAGTCTTATCTGTACTAAAGATAGAAATCACAGACAATCTTAAAATCCTCCACAGACAACACATGGGGCACAGACACCAACTTTGTTCTGTGTCAACAGTTGTGTATTCCAATAAGATATCTATTAAAAGTCATAAGTCACAAATGAAAATGTAGAATGCCCTTTTTAATTGAACCCCCAAATTAAGAACTAATGAGTGCAAATGACAGTAGAAAAATATAATCTGGAAGTATAGACTTGCTAATGTCATATTTGATACTTTGCTTGTAGTCAATCAGGTGTGAGTAGTTACAGCTGATTGGTTATATTTCTACAAGCGAAAAAGAAAGTGCAGATACATGTCAAAGTCCATCATATTATCTTGAATAAACATTCTCATTCTAGAAATATATGTGAGAACAAACCAAGGAGATTAGATGTATACAACAAAATAAACATGACCTGAGGAAATAAAATGAAATAAGCTCACTCAACAGCCTCAGGAACAAAAGTGAAATGACAGAGGGAATTAGCTCAGCTGTCGGGCAAACAGAGAATGAGCTCAGGACACAGGACCCAGAACACTCAAGACACCTGTGTGAGCTGCCCTGGTCGCACACCTGTTCTCATGCTGCTCTTCAGTACAGCAAAGTAAAGACAATTAAGAAGAAAATGCAGTAATCCAATTTGCATTATCATTTTCACACACTCAGGTGGCTGTTCTATGACCATATTAAAATGATAATTGACAATTCATTTTCAAAGATTTAACCTGCTCTACAGTGATAATATTCAAATACAATAAGCATACAGCGCCCACAGTCCAATGCATTTGCATTCACATGTCACTACACTCTTTTGAGGTCAAAATGAAAATGAAAATGCGATTTGTCAGTCCTCTCATCAATGCAGTGGCAGTGGCTTGTTTTACCAAGGCATAAATGACACAAAGTACCAGTCTGTCTTTTATCATCTGTTCTATAATAATCATGAATGGTATACATTTCATTTTAATAAAAGCAACTCAGTGCTTGCAACAGTAAAACCTCCAACAAAATGTTGTCAATTATTGTGCTTTCCCTTGAGAATCTGGAAATGGACAAAATATAACGTAAAATATTCTATTTGCAAACATCTTTTGGTGTGGTGGCTTATTTCTGAATCACTTATCGCCTATGCTAAAGAAAACAAACGTTGTTTTTAGCAGTTATCAGTTACATGACTTCCAGGCGGAACTAACGTTAGGTAATTCTCATATCTGGTAGGAACATTTGTTGGTAACACCGGAGCCGCGCTCTCGACGGGGACTACAGCGAAACATGCCTAAGTAAGTTAACATATTCTTTCGTTTTAACGCCCATTCTCTGATTTCCATTTTTCAACAAACTTAATAAATGTTAGTATTTGTATTGAGGATAGAATAGTGCCAAATAAAAAATGAAAAACTAACGGTACAGACAGGTTTGTTTCCAGATGAACGCCGTGAGCTTTGTTTGGGCTATGTCTATGTGCTGGAGTTAACCTCGATCTACCAGATTTACCGGCAAAAGAACAACCTAAACGCCGTATTATGAAATCTTTTCATTACACGGTATTATCACGTCGAAATTACTTTCGGCTATTTCATACTACGCTAACGTAACGTTGCACAACATTAATGTAGTTGACTAAACAACCACAAATCAAGAGTCCTTTACTCGCATGTTGTTTAGCGAGTTTGCGACAGTATCCCTCGGCTTTCATCAGATAGTTTTCTCAGTTGTAATTCAGCAATTACATTCAGTCGGCAGTTCATTAGGTACACTTTGCTAAACTAATGCAGTCTAATGCAACAGCTCTGCAATAAATCCTTAAAAAAAATCCTATGAAGGTTGTAATGTTCAGTTTGTGTTGAAACTGTGTTAAAGAGCTGTTGATTCAAAATTATGGTCGTTATAGAGGCTGTAGTTTGTGGTCTGGTGAACTATCGCAATATACAGATGTCTCTATTATGTTGTCTACCTTCACTGATATAAGTGGGGTGGACAAAATAGTGGAAACAGCTGTCTGTATAACAAAAAGCCATTCAGCAGCACCACAAACTGCATCCTTCAAAATTATAAAGCTGAATCAACACCTCTCTACAGTTTCAACAAAAACTGATTATTATAACCACTGTAAAGACATGATTTATTGCAGGACTGTTGTATTGCACTGCATTAGTTTTATACAGTTTTTGTTTATTATTTCATACTTTGGAGATTGAAAAACTTTATAAGCTGTTGTTTTTATGGGGTCTTTGTCGTTTCTATTTGTTGATTATGTGTTTGTCAGTCAAAACGTTCTTGTTCTCAGGTTTCTCTTGAAATAGAGATCTAATTTTCAGTGAAATCAACCTGATTAAATAAAGATGAAAAAAACAAACAAAAAAACTTTCCATTATTCTGAAAAGAGATTCAACTTTTAGTCATTCTACAGCTGTGGCCGGAGGAAATATGTTTTCGGATTGTAAGTACAGCGCAAATGAACACTTATAGATGTGGAATGCCTTGCTGGAATTTCTTTAAATTTGGCACAAATGATCCCTTGGACTCAAGGATGAACTCATTTAGGTCAAGGTCCCTCTGACCTAAATAATATAAATATAAAATGAGTAAGTGATGACACACAGGTCAATTTCTCAGAGCTTTCTTTTCCACAGATCTGAAATTTTTTTTTTTTTTCATTCCGCAGGTTTTACTGTGACTACTGTGACACCTACCTTACACATGATTCGGTAAGTTGTGTTTGTCTGTCCCAAATCAAATTGTTGACAAGCATGAAAGAATCTCTGGTTTGTTCTGCCCCTGTTAAATATCCATAACTTTATTCTCTTTCCCTTCTAGCCATCGGTGAGGAAGACCCACTGCAGTGGCAGGAAACACAAAGAAAATGTGAAGGATTATTACCAGAAATGGATGGAGGAGCAGGCTCAGAGCCTGATCGATAAAACGAGTAAGCAAACTTTGCATAAACCTGCTGTTCATATCTTTAAGACACTGCCACGCATCCAAAAGATTACTCTTCTGCAAGACAGCTGAAGTTCTAAATATTCTAACGGCACTATAACCTGGATGGCTGAGAGTTTTCATTGACATTTTGCTTAGTGTGAAATACATAGTGATGGAGGACACTCTGTTAAGGGTCTTCAAAATGTGAGGCTTAACTGAGTCAACCCTTTGGGATACTCATGTGCTGTAAGTTTAACTTAAATATGAAAGTGACCTCTAGTGGCAGTAACATATATTACTGATGATCTATGTGGTTGTGCAGTCAACTGTTCACACTCCTAATGTGGGTACAGCACGCTTTTCTTTTCCATATTTAGTGCCCTGGTTAGATGTAGACAATGAATTTCACGTTAGAGTAAAGCCTGGTACATAGCCCACACAAGGCATGCTTATGTGCTTGTGTTGGCTTTCCAAGCTGTCTACCTAAATAATGTACTATGTACAACATACTTGGGCCCCCTCTGAGATTACAAACCACTAATCCACATAAGAGATGCAAAGCCAGTGTGATGCTAGAGCATAGTATTGTCCAGTGTGGAGTAATAATGTTGTTTTATAGACTAAACTCCTTTGCAGCAAAAAGGCTCCACTCGCACTTTGTGTTGTTAGCATTCAATACGTAAAGCATGTAACAGGCTTAAATTAAACCTTTAAAAACACAAAAATGCAATGAAAAGATTGTATGCTGCACATGATTGATACTGTACATGAAATATCTCTGTGGTTGTTTTTGCTGAATGTTTTGTCTTTTCTCTCAACAGCGGCTGCCTTTCAACAAGGAAAGATCCCTCCCACGCCGTTCCCTGGTGGCCCTCCTCCAGGTGAGTCCATTCAATGTCTTTCAGCTCTGCAATAATTTAATTTACTATGACATGGATACCGGCTTTTTATAGTTGAATTCATACTCAAATATTTTAATAGATAAAAACTACTATACCACTGGACGTAATAGAAACATGGCTCTATTTCTTTTTCCACTCCTCTTTGTTGTAACATTCTACCAACCAACTTCATTGTCGAATTCTGGCGACGACTGGTGACAAACATTTAAGTTACATTCAGAGTGTCCGCTGAATGCAAAAATAATAATAAAAAATCCTTGGACATCAGTACCATGTGAGCAGGTATTTTCTGCTGAGAGTCTCACAGTTAAAAGACTGTGCACCAGACTAACCTCATAGCACGGTGCCATTTTGCTATTTCTGAATAAAGACCGGTAGACAAGCTTTCCGCTGTGCTGAGGACTGAGGTAGGCCAAGTCTGTTTTATTTTATTATGACGTGTGAAAAATGCAACTGCAGGTTTCCATTTTGTTAATTTATTGGCTATTCCTGATCATCAGTTGGCTGAGAGCAGAGGAGGAGGAGGAGGAATTCATTACAATGCTCTCAACGCTGGAGGACTCAAAGTGCGATTTTGTTTTGTTAATCTTTTTATACATTAGAAAGTGTGGGTACTATTTGCTATTTGTTTTAATGAGTTATTTAATATTTTCCCTAGACAGGAGAGGCTATTACTTTGGTTCCAGTTAATGGTCTGTTAACAAGTGTCGGCTATCGGTTAGAGCAAAATTCAAAATGAGCATCCCAGGCTGAAACCAGTTATATAAAATATAGTCATCAGATGGCAAATAAAGCTTATAATCTACTAAAAAAATCGACAACGTTGAAAACATATTCTAACCCAGTTTTAACTGGGTTAGAATTTAATTTAAAATTTAATTTAACTTAAAAATGTTTACATAACACATTTACCTAGGTGTGTCAGAGCAAATTAAGCCCTCCCAATAAAATCCACTGTGATGCATGTGACTCTGATCTAACTCGCATAGTATGTTGTCTTCACATCTAAATGTTTTCATTTTTGTAAAACAGGTGGGCCTCCTCGCCCAGGGATGCTACCAACACCCCCCATGGGAGGTCCTCCTATGATGCCCATGATGGGACCTCCACCACATGGGATGATGCCTGGTGGACCAGGTAAGACGCATCATGTGTTGTGCATGTGCATTTCTAATTTGTGTAACGTAACATTCAAAGATGCTCCCAGGGACAGGAGTGTTTTTGGGGAGTTGAAGATATTTCAGACAAGCCTGATTCTCTGAGCTGCAATTATTAGTCAATTAATCCATTAGTCAATCAACAGAAAATGAATTGGCAACTGTTTTAATAATCAATTAATCGTAGAAATTCCAAATATTCAGTGGTTTTTGACTGTTGGTGGAATAAAACAAACAAATAGGTCACCAGTAGCAGTTTGAAATTATAACAGACATTTTTCATTATTTTCTGATCTTAACCAGGTTTCTTAATGAGATCTGAAGTTTTAAATGCTTTGATGCGACTCTTCGTAAATCGTCTCGTATTCTTTCAACTGTCACTTTTAGGAGGCATGAGGCCGCCAATGGGAGGACCCATGCAGATGATGCCAGGACCACCACACATGATGCGTCACCCTCGACCGATGATGATGCCAGTCAGGCCGGGCATGATGCGTCCAGACAGATAAGAACGAGTGGATTTTCTCCGTTCTTTGTTGCCATGAACAGACATGGTCTAGTGAGGACACTTGGTTTAACACTTGGGTTTATTAATATGACTTTTTTAAATTCTCAAATGTCCAATCTCTTCAGCCCTGAACCCGAAGTCCCTGAAGTAATTATGTGATTTTTTTTTTTTTGTATAATTACTTTTATATTCCACTTGAATCTTGGTATTTATTTCTATTCACCTCCAGTTAGAATTCATTTCAGATCCCCATTTTTAAGACGTTTTTTAATTAAACAGCCTCTGAAAAGACCGAAATATCTTGCCTCACTCTGACATACACTTCAACACACTGATTTAAAGATTTCTTTTTTTTCTTTTTTTTTAATTTGTTACAATATTTGGTTTAGGTTTTACATGTTTTTGTTGTATTTCGTTGCATTGCTTTGAGAAATAAAACAATGATTTCAAACTTGCTTCTTTTAAATTGTTGTCCATAACAGCAAAGCTTGTTTTTTGTTTTTGTTTTTTTAATTGGCTCTTCAATCACAGGTGTTTTCAGTTCTTCTGGCTAATTGCAGTAAGTGAAAACACCTGTGTGGGTGCACTGTGGGTAACTTGTAGGGTCTTAAAGCCAAAACCATTGAGGAGAATTGAGCTCAACGTTTTGAATAGGCCATGTTATAATTTTTCTACTTCAGTTTGTTTTTACACGATGGGGGGAAATCAGGGTTTCTGTCGGTCTTGCAAAGTTTTAAAAAGAACGAAATGGTTTTCTCCAAAAAGGCCTCAAGAAGGTTGAAAAGTCTTTTAAATTGAACAAAAAAATGGTCTTAAATGTTTTTACCTGCGTGTCGTGACGGTGGATTGTGCTGCTGGAGGATGTTCAGGTCCAGTCAGCAACATCAAACACTGTCGCTGCTGCAGTAGCTAGAAGGCTCATCTCATGGGCATTCATCTATCCATTTGCTGTTGCTCCAGGTGCAAGTTGGATTAATTACCTTAACTATATCATTACAGAAGTAAATTCAATAGGTTCTAGCCCATATCCTTTTACAGGCCTTTCCTTTTTTTGTTGTTTTTTTAGGTGTTTAAATTAAGTTCTCTGCAGTATTAAAAAGGTTTTAAAGTCTTGAATTTAACTTTATGAATCCTGCACAAACTCTAAAATACAGTTTATGAAATTTGCTAACCAGCAGTCCTTGGTGTAACGGTCCTTAAAACAGCCATTAATAGAGATAATCCCACTGCTCATTGTTTTCCAGTACAACCTGCAGTTTGGGCTGTTTCTTTTCAATTCATTTATATACATATAGTAGGTAGTTATGTACAGTATGGCCAAGTAGACGTGCGTATGTAGTATTTGCGTCCTACTTGTATTTATATTTGACAAGTGATGGATGATATGTGTTATTGTACAAAGTGTGTTTTAAATTAATATAGTTTGTAGGTACAGTTGATTTGTGAAGTATTACAGGGTTGTTGCACAGGGATTGTTTCTCATATTACACGACTGATTAACTGTTCATCAGAGTGATGTGGCTGTGGGAAGAAACTGTTGTTGTGTCTGGCTGTTTTGGCATACTGTGCTCAGTAGCACTTACCGGAGGGCAGGCGTGGGAGTCGGTTGAGTCCAGGGTGTGAGGGGTCTGCAGTGATTTTGCCTGCCCGCTTCCTGACTCTGGAGACTGTGCAAGCCCTGGATTTCAGTGTCATTCATAAATGTCATCATCATTAGCGTTATATCTACTGATACATCCTGCTTTTGTCATTTTATACAAACATTAACATTCTGAAAATATTAGGTCCATTATTCTTGCCTGACAATCGGAGTTAGTAATAAAGAAACGTCAGTTCAGTGCTTTAAGGTTAGCACTGACTGTACAGTGAAAAGGTTTGAACCCAGCCCAGCCACCTGGGCTTTTCCTGAGTGGATCTGACATGTTCTCTGTGCCTAAAGGTGTGAATGTGTCTGTCAAGTGTGTTAGCCCTGTGATAGACTGGTGACCTGTACAGGGTGTACCGTTTGTTCCGCCCGGTGCATCCCGAGACCTTGCATATTACAGGCAGATACGGAAAACAGATGGATTTTTAAAATCACTAGACATATGAGAAAGTTGACCCAGCCCTCATTAGTTTATTCAGTCAAGCATGTTTGAAGAATTACAGCTGTTACATAAGAATCTGTGGCTGCCAGTGAATCATTATCTCAGCTGACATTTGTGTCGACAATGCCTCGCAATAATTCAGTGTTTTCCCTTTGCTGGATTTTAACTTCTGTATCCATAATCACAAACATGTGCCTATGATTATTAAAAATGTCTCAACAGATGGAGCTAGAGAGTTGTGATGCTTTGCAATTAGAACCAAGACACTGGAATGATGTGCAATGACTGATTATGTGCTTCCATGGACTGTCAAATTTCTTTGTATCTCACACTCCCAGAGGACATTTCTGTGGCTTTATGGTTTAGGAAATTTCTAGGCCACATATAAAAAAGAAACAAATTTGTTGGGGGCAATAGCCATATGCTTCACGCTGTGTTTGCCAATTTATATAGTTGTAGACCGGAGGGAAAGCAAAGACAATCCAAACTGTTACAGTGCTGTGCACCACATCAGATAACTTTTGGTAGCTGTCAGTCATGCATGTTGTAAATTGTGATCTTCAAAGAGTCTTTGGTAGATTACAGGCAATCTGATGGCCACTCTGAGGGACGGATTCCATTAAATGTCCTATAAACATCCACTCTCCACATCAGTGAGACAGGAATAAAACCATGTTAATGCACATTTTATGCATATGTCGAGCATAGGCGGATACTCGTGTGTCATCTGAAATCAGAAGTCTTTATGAATATTCAATCTAGCCATGAAGTGGAGGGTTGCCCTGGAGGGAATGAAGTGGAGTGGGGAAAAGTGTTTATGATTAGAGCTCAGGAGTCGAGGAAATGGGCCTTGATCATGAGAAATACAGTGTGTGTGATAATGAATCTTATGAACAGACACTACAGGGTTTGGGCTGATACTTTGAATATTAGATGAGTGAAATTAGGTCTTGAAAAACCAATTGTTCACAGACATTTTCAACAATGGCAGGGGAAGTAACCTTTGTGGGAAAACAGCCTTCTCTTGATGTTGGTATCACTATGTACTACAAAAACACTAACTTTAACATTTTTGGTATAAATAACGGTTGCTAGCTTATAAAACCTTTCAAGAAAAAATGAAGAGCCCACAGACTAAGTTAGTCTCTGGTTTCAAAAGATGTGAGTGAGACCTGATAACTTGCTCTCTTTAGCTGGGATTTCAAAGTCAGTAAGAGCTGTTAACTTGTGTTTTTCATTTGCAAAATGTTTTTGGAGTTCACTTAGTGTTTGCTTTATACCAGAGCCCTCTTCAAAATCCGTTCTGTTAAATCAGTTATTTTCTATTACCTTTGCACCATTGTAATTGAATGGGTCTGGCAGTTTAAAGTCAGGTCAGGTCTTCATGTAATCCCAGACGATCTTTTGCAGGAGAATATCTGACGATGAGGAATGTCATTAGGAATCCGGCTGTCACTGTTTTACTAATGACATGACTGATAATAAAGCCAAGAAATAGAAAATAAAGCTAAAAATGACAGATTTTTAGTAACTTTGAGCAACTTAAGATAGGTGAAAATTCAAGCTGGCTGTAACTGCATAAGTTACTCTTGAAGAAAGAGAACATAAAATTCAAAATTATACCAACTCGCAGCCAAAACGTGCAGCTTTTTGGCCACTTGGGGGCAGCAGAAACAATCTGTGAGTCAAATATTGACACATTATTACCTTTTAAGTTGATACTGAGCAACATTAGCATTTATTCAGAGTCACATTTCTGTTCACAGAGTGAGCGAAAATCCAATATTCACTCTCTTTAAGCTCTGTTTTTGATCTCCACCAACACCTGAGGGAAATGTCTGGCTCTTTAGCTGTGAAACAGCTAGTCACTCGGAGCTTTGTTGTTAGCAACACTGATGAGAGCAGTGAGAGTGAACCAAAGAGTAAAGTTACAGGCCAGGAAACCAAAACAAAGAGCTTAAAAGTCACCGTAAAGCTCTGCAGAGCTGAAGAGAGCTGTATAGTCAGGTTGTAATCTCCGTGGGTTCACCTCCACGAGCGACCCCTCTTAGTCATGTGATTAATCGTTAGTACCAGAGTCGTTAAAAAAGCTGCTTTAAGAAACCAGGTTAAATTGCATAACTGAAAATTATTATTGAAGATTGTTGTTGAAATTGACTTGACTTTTTCATTTTTACAGTGCAGCTCAAACTCACCTCTTTGATATTCCTGTCATACACGTCAACGCATTAATGTCCCGAATACCAACTCTCAGGGCTCGCAGGAGAGGCACTCAGAAAGCTCTTCTCTGCAGCCCCCAGACCCATCAACAAGGCCGGGGAGGGGAGAGGCTTCAGGAGGATTGCTGATTGATTAATTGTTTATACCAAACAGGCTTGACTGCGATTGACAGCCGGCCAGATGCGCCCTGATTTACACCGTCTGAAGGATTGTTTTGGATTCTGTATTCATGATGATGCATCTTCTTTTTGCTCCCAGCATGCAGTTGGCATTCTTACCACTCAACAGCCTTGGTTGAATGAAAAATGATAATCCCCTGACTGCCGATTTCTCTAAAGCCAGTTGGCTCATAACTGCATGAAGACCAGGAGGAAGCTTGGGAGTATGGCATGCAGGGGATGACTGCGCAGGGCTGCTGGGTGGGCTATTGATCGAAAGAATCACAGAGAAAGAAAGCGCTTTGCAGGGGAAAGATTTTGGTAGACTTTCAATACCTCCTGTGTCTGCTTTTCCTCCTCCCTTTTGTTTCTCCCTCCATTTCAGTTCCACCTCCTCTCCTCCTCCTCCTCCCTCTTGTCTCGTTCTCTCTGCTGCCCTGCTACCAACACTACTCTGTAATTTAATCCATTTAGTCATGGCTCCAGATCAATATCCATTTTCCTTGGCCTCAGGGAGAGCTTCTTGAATCTGCTTGTTTCAAACAGTGGTTGTGTTGGCCAGCAGGGGCTCCCATGGGCCTGCGGGCTTATACAGATGTAGTACACCACAGTATCTGAAAAAACAAAGCAAAGCTTACATCTAATCTCTCACTAACCTGCTGCACAAAACACAGCTGTACATGTCGAAGCCTTGTATGTATTTTCACATTTCTACAAACTTCCGGTTGACTTAAAATCAATGACCGTCTTTCCTCTAGATCACTCTTCCACCGAGATGTTGAAATGCAACGCCTGCCCGCACAGCAAATGAATGACATCGAATCAGATTTAATTAAGGCTAATTTGATTAGTGGGCCTTGTATATGACCAGGAAGAAAGAAGGAATTATTATTTCATCGCCCTCTGGGATTGATTAACTGTTGGCACAATGCGGCACACTGGGATAGCTGATGAAGAGTAGTTAGCTTCACTATTCTGCGATGCAAGGTTCAGACACTATACAAACAGCCTGTGTGTCACGTCATCAGCTAAAAGTCTAAATGCGAAAAGTCTAAATTTGTCACTCACTGCCACTGGGTCAGCATTTTGAGCGCATATAACAATGTTAGCTGCCCTAGTTCAGAATAAACTGTCTACAGCCCCGTGGTAGCCTGCCACCGGCCAGCTGTGCGCTCTGTGGACACTGACAGTGATTCTCCTTCACCTGCTCCACTGTGTTGTGCATTGCAATGTTTTATAAATAACCATGTTAAATATTCATCTATCAGCATTTGCATCCAAAGTATTTTGCACTTCACGGCTAAGTTTCATAAAGTCAAAAGGACAAGCAAAGAATTTACAAAACTATTTACTGTGTTACCATAGTGTTAAATAAGACATAAGAATGGCTTATAGATATGTCGGAGTGTCATACCAAAGTTTAGAAATAAGATCCATCCAAAACCACCCACCCCACATGTATGTTACTTACAGGTATTTGTGTTTATGTCAGTGTTGTATGCTATTCAATGACAGAATTAAGAAACAATATTCCTAGAAATGTCAGTAAATCTAATCAAACTAATGTGAAAAATCAAATTCTATCATGTTTTCCAGCGTCGTCTCTTCACACTCATAGGTGGGTGCACAGATGACCTTCTTGAGGATTTACACCAAAAATCAGATTTGAGCTTCAAAGTTCATTCTTCTTAAAGCATATGTAACCCATGTAACCCACTCCTGAAATTACACTTAACTCTAGGTTCGTGAGGAGCTAAGGAACATAGACTGCTATAACCATAAATGAAGCACAAACAGGGTACTTTTCAAAATGTAACTTTAGTAGTTGAATTTTGAGTGATAATTCACAACATGTAAATAACAACAATGAAAATAAAAAATAAAAATGGGCCCTTTAAAGTTAAAGTCTTTAGTTTGTTTTGATAGTCAATAGAGTCTGTGTCCTGTGATCACTGTCAATATTTGTCCAGTCAATCCTCTAGTTTCCTTAGATGTAACTGTTCCTGTTACAGTCCTGGATATAGTTATCTTCCTGTGGATATGTGTGCAGTCCTGGCGACTAACACCACCCTACCACCAGGTGAAGTGTTTCGATGAGTTGATCTTTACTCCAAGTATAATCAGGCTGGAAGGCTCGCCATCGGATAGATCTTCAGAAGTGGTTCTTTCGCTGTCCATAAGACCTGACCTGTTTGATTGAGCAAACAGGACTTTAAGAATTTGCTCTTTCTATTTGTTTGTTGCACAACAATAATACTAAAGCATAACAACAATGTAACACTAAGCATCCCATGTGATGTAGAACTCAGTGATAACATGTTCAGGCCTTGCATTACGCTCTAGTTCAAAAGTCAAATCTCAATAAAAAATATCTTAATCAATGTACAATAATACCAGCATACATTATTGTATACTATAATACAATTTAAACAACAACTAACATAACTACCCTGCCAATAGCATTGAATTTTGCTTAAATTCAATATTAGAAAATATTGCAGGCAGTATATATA